>NC_092808.1:8634676-8655205 GCF_040954645.1 Diabrotica undecimpunctata | reverse complement strand
CGCGCTATCTCAGAGTTTCCAGTGGTTGAATATGTAGTACGGCCGGCCTATCTTTTGTTATTAAGGTACTCTTCTGTTCTACCATAAAATTGGAATTGAAATAATGTTTTAGCGGTTTAGCAGTTTATGGCTTTACTTAGAATTAAGTCGATTCCATTTAATGTAAACTTATTGCTGAGAAGAGAACATAGCCGAGATAACACCAACCTATTGGCAATAATGGTTTCTATAATAGGTTTAGTAATTATAATTTTTTATTGTTTTGTCATTGTAAAATGTGTTTTTACAATGACATCCACCATACAATCCGCATCCACCATAACGGTCGGCGGCTGCAGAATACAATAGTAAATTTTAAAAAATTGTTGTAACGTAATTTTTAATTTGCATCAGTGACGTTTGAGAAGATTGCCACGTTTTTCCACTTGCACAAAACTCGATTCTTGATATAAGCTTTTATATCAGTGGCGGTATTTCGATACTCGGCTTTTGATATATCGGCAAATACAGCAATTTCACTCGCACGCTGGTCATCTCTTTAGTTGCCTGCAATGCCAATGTGGGGTGGTATCCATATAACTCTAATACGTCTAGAGTTTTCTTGAGCTTACGTGAATTCGAGTTTCTCAAGTGTACCTTGGAGATAGATCTGTTTAAGAGTTGGAAGGACGCTTAGTGAGTCACTTAAGATAAATGAATTAGAAATGTTATTAGAATTGATATGGAGGATAGCGTGGAGCACTGCATAGAGCTCAGCGGAGAAAATCGTGAAGTAGATTGGAAGAAGAAATTTATATGTAACGCTTAGGGTAATGAATGCAGTGCCTACTCCTTTGTCATACTTGGATGCATCTGTAAACATTTTATAACAATGCTAGTAATGCTAACTGAGAATTTAATCTATATTATGCTTGATATCTGCATGACTATTAATGTTTGTCAAATTAAGTTAGACCAGTATTTGTATTTGGAGTATTAATTATCCAAGATGGGGGGTTGTTAATATTGACTTGGAAAATTACTATGAATTCGATGTCGAGACATATCAGGCAACACTGTTTGATAATATTGGTAAAGAAATTTATATTTTTTAAAGTAAAAGGGTAAAACTCCTAGTGGTTGGTTGTATACCACAGTTTAAAAAAACTTACAAAGAAGTAAAAACTTCTGATGTATGATGGTATATTTTATCAAAAAATTTATCCAAAAGAATTACAAATCTTCAAAATGTTTTCTGTCCAGTCGGAAAATCATAGTATATTGTAAAATTATAATGACACTAGGACGATGTTATAAGATTTCACTATAAGGGAACATACATCCTCCCTGCTCGAAAAAAGGACAACTTTTGAGTTGACATACATGCATGTAGAAGAATTATTCCGCGCTGCTAGATCGGAGCGAAGACGGAGAAACTTTTAAAAAGGTGGCAGTCAACCTCCGCTGATATAGACGGGATGGAGGCGTTCCAGATATATAAGAATTTGTTTAAATAATAGTAACCAAGATAGCAGTTAATTTTAGAGACACGAAAGCTTGTTATTGTGACGTAGAGATGCAACTTATTGTGGGAATTTCCAATCAAATTCAGAAATGTCTGTCTGAACTTAAACGGTTTCTGTATTGACAAGGATAAATATTTTTAATGAAGATTAACACGAGAATATTTAATTGTTTATCAATATTTTCTATGATCTCCTTCTTCTTCTTTTTATGTAGAAATGATTCTGTGTGTTTTCAATGTAGTAAGTTGTCATTCCATCGTTTTCATGGTATTCCTTTTGATCGTCTTCCTATTGGGGAACCGTCTCTTGTCGTCTTTACTACTCTATTTGTTGTAATTCGGCTTATATGATCGTTCCATTCTACTCTACTATTTCTTACTCAGTTCTTGATGTTCTTCACCTTGCACCTACGTTGTATATCTGTACTTCTAGCTCTGACCCATAGTGTCTTACCATCAATTTTTCAAGTGTTTCATCTCTGCTGTTTCTAACATCCATTTTGTCCTCTCTGTGTCAGGTCGTATTTCCGCCGCGTATTTCATTATTGGTCTGATGACCGTTTTGTAAATTTTGCTTTTCATTTCTTTCTCAATATTTTTATTTCTCCATATTGTTTCATTCAGGCAGCCTACGGCTCTGTTTGCTCTATTTACTTGATCTTCCACTTCAGTTTCGAGCTTTCCGTAGCTAGATAATGTGATGAATAGATATTTAAACTCCATCACTTGTATTATCTGACCTTCCAGCTCCAATTTACATATTAGTAAATTTGCTGTTGTAACCATGCATTTTGTCTTTTTTTGGGGAAATTAACATGTTAAATTTTCTAGCGGTTATACTAAATTGGTACAGCATACGTTGTAAATCGTCTTCACTCTGAGAGAGTAGTATTGCGTCGTCTGCATAGCAGATTAGTTCAAGTTGTTTTTCTCCCATTTGGTATCCTTTTTTAGTTCTTACTTTTTTTATTATCTCATCCATAATCAGGTTGAACAATAGAAGACTCAGGGAATCTCCCTGTCTTATCCCATTGCCGGCTTCAATAGGGTCGGTTAGTTCTTTTCTACTTTTACTTTTATTGTGTTCTTTTGGTAGATATTTTCGATCGTTTTGATTATTCCTAGAGGTATCTCTCTTGCGTACAATAAGTGGATAACGTTCTTTAATTTAACCCAGTCAAATGCCTTCTTAAAGTCAACGAAACATAGATATGCCGATTTGTTGTATTTTAATGATTTCTCTTGCACTTGCCTCATTATAAATATAGCGTCGGTGCATGATCTTCCCGACCTAAAACCTTGCTGTTCTTCTGCTAGTGTTATAATTTCATTTAGTTTATTTGTTATTACTTTGGTTGTTATTTTTTTAATACATTAATTTTCCGTATCCGATTTGTCTCCCTTTTTGAAGAGCAGTATTGGGATGCTTGATCTCCATTCTTGAGGAATTATGTTTTGTTCTAATATTTTTTGGATTAGTTTTAATAGTTGTTTGGTCAGTACTTTAGGAGTTCGTTCGGTATTCTGTACTCTCCTGGTGATTTTCTATTTTTTAATTTCCTTAATGCTTAATTTACCTCTACCTCCTTAACATTTATTTCTTCGTTTGTCATCACATCTAGTGTTGGTGGTTCATTATCGTCACCTTTAGCAAATAGGGATCGAAAGTAGTCTACCCATGTTTCCTTCTGAATGTGATTACTTCGTTCATCTCTTTTCGTTGTCCTCTGATCATTCTCCATATTTCTTTTTGTGTTCCGTAGAAATCGTGTTCCATCTGTTTTGAGAAGTTCTGCCAGTGTTTCCTTTTTATTTGTCTAACTAAAATATTCGTTTCATTTCTGATTTCTTTTATAGTGGTTATTTGCCTGTTGTGTTTGTTGTGTCCTGTATTGTAAAAAGGCTTTCTTCTTTTCTTCACATTTTGTCTTCACTTCCTCTCTAAACCCTGGTGTTTCCTTTTTTGATATGTTAGTGTTCGTTACTTTCCTCTCTCCAAGTGATTCTGTTACTGCGTTAATTATGCTTTTTGTGGGGTTTTCACAGCTTTCCTCGATTTTATCGTTTTCTAATATTTCATTTCCAGCGATCGATGATTTAGGGACGCTATTAAACGGTTTAAAAAAGCATAGAAATAAAATTGGTAATGCAGAATTTGTAGAATTATCTGGTTTGAAGATTTTGAAATCCATTTTTTATTCTTCACACTTTTTAAACATATACTTAAACATTTCTAATGTCGAATTTACTCTATACTACTAGCTACTAAAAGCAAAGATTCTTTATCAAAAGTTAAATGCACATAATAATAATCATTACGATTTCAATTATAGCGTAAGTTCCAATTAAGCAAAAAATATGTTTATTAAATTTTATGATACATAAAACGTATTATTAGTTAGACAAATTATTATCATGCCTGAAGGCGAAAGTGGTCACGTTTCAAAATAACATAAAAAACGGATACTGGTTGCCAACTTCAATGTCTTCGATTTGCGTCAATACCGTTCGGTTGCCAAATCCTTCATAAATTCGTACTGAGTGAGAAGAAAACAAATCATATGACAATTGCTTAACTAACCAAATAAAAATCTAAAACTAAATTCCTGTAGTTGGCTGTATACCATGTTTCACAAAAAATTTTATGTAAAAAATTTCCTTTATAAAAGGTATATAATTTAAAAAAACCCTATCGGGCTACATCACATCAAAAAATCTCATGGGAATATTTTTTCGAACGAACTCGAGCTTTTTCCTTGTCTAATCGTTCTGTTTTGTATTTCTCTATTCATTTCATAAAAAATGGACTAAAAAATAAATAAAAATATGACAACAATCAGTGTTAGAAATAAAAGTAATTAAAATTTAATTAGAATGTTATTAATGGTTTTGTTTTTACACGGCAATGTAAGTAAGTTTCGATACGACTGGCATTATAGGTTTAAAGCTATGTCCTCAATGCACTTTTCATTCGTTCTGTCAAGAAAAACCAGCAACATCATTCACGAACTTTTTAACATACTTTTATCAACTATTCACTATTACCGGTACATTAGACAAAAAATGTGTAACCTTTGGTGTAGAGTGGAGTAGAGGTGGGTGAAACGAATCGAATCCCTGGATCATTAAACTGGTAAATCTTTTCTCGCAAAGAGAATTTTGTTAGTAGAGTGATTGCAAACCATTTAAGACTTAACTTTATATATGTAATAAAATATGCTCATTTTTATCATACAAAAATACTAAATTACTGGAGAAGTACATTTAAGATGGTGTTAATTATGAGAATTTTTAAATTATTACATAGTGTAACATAAAGATGAATGAATTCGAAGAAATATTTTTTTCATTCAATAAAATCGTCGTTTATTAAGTTAAATTTGATAGTAAAGAACGCTGTGTCAATTTGTCTGTATTTAAGAGGATGTCAAATTAAATTGAGAACTGAAGAATTTGGTCGAAGAAAAAACTACTGGGCGCGTTAGGGTATTGCGTTTCTTCATATCGGAGCCAAAACTGAATGGTTTGAGAGTTTTTCGCGACGTATTCGTACGTTTTCGCTACAATTCGAAGGATTTGTTTCGCCATTTTATATCCTTAGCATAAAAATTGTCACCGCGGTCTTTCTTCCTTTCAAGTCCGAGATGCGGAAATATCAACATAAAAATATTGTCAAACTTGGAAGTAATTAGAAAAAAATAAGAAATTATCTAGAAATAATATTGGCCATCAAGAGATAAAACATCGACCTTGAGTACGCAGAACCTGTGACGGAGAAATGTGAAAAGACGAACAATATCCTAGGTTAAGAATCTAAGAGAATGCAAGGAAGAAATAATCTATCCTACCAATACAACGCGACAGTGGCGCACCCAGGGGTGGGGGGTTTTGGGGGTTAAACCCCCCCCCAGGGCCCTATTCCGACACTGTTACTTACACATTTTAAGGACTCAAAATGGAGGTAACATCATAAAAAAATTTCGGTGACCAACCAAAACCCCACCCCAGAGACAAATTCTAGGTGCGCTACTGCAACGCGAACTACATAGATTTATTGAAACAAGTAACTTTTTAAATATTGTATGTATATGGAAAAACACAACTGATTGTAATAAAAATTACATTTTACAACATTTTGAACACCAAATATCCGTTCTCAATTATCAAAACACTGATTGATTATATCTTGTGTCAAAGATCCGTTCCTAGTTTCTGCTACGCATCTCTATTTCTGGTGGAGAACGGGACATTCCTCTCGTTTCATGAACTAACATACTTACTCCTATCAAACTCGTTTGTTTATGTCGAAGATGTCGGTAAAAAATATTCTGCGTGCAATTAGGTACACATACTTTTGAGATGCAGCAGCCATGATTTTTGGGTCAGCACATGTCGAATTAATCAGCCTAGACACAATCAGGCAACTTTACTGTTATATGAATTTATTAAATTTAAATTCATAGAAATGACTTTTGAGAATGATGTAGAAAAGTGTTATAAGTATAGTTAAGTAATAAAAATATGATGGTAACTGAAAAATAAACAATAAATAAGAAAACAAATAAATAAAGCTATTAAAACAATTAAACAAAACACAGTAATATTAGTGATTAAAGTGATTCATTCATACGTCGACAATGGGAAAGAAATTATTGTTTTAGCTGAAACGTTTTATAAAGGAGCTTTTTTATTCTTTTTATTGCTGTAAAATGCAGTTATCTGTTGATAACTTAATTGTCTAGAATAGGAGCTAAATTAGACTAGATTCTTTCAGTATCTAAAATAATTTTTGATGTTGCACCTTGTCAAATGCTTTTTCAACGTGTATAAAGCATGCGTAGACTTTGCAATTTACGTCTCGAGCTCTTTATATCAATACTTGTATGGAAAATAGGGCCTCTCGCGTTCCCAGTCCGCTTCTAAACCCAAACTGAACACTGCTAATGTTTTCTATATATGCGAGAGTGAATAACAGAAAAAAGGATTTTGAGTGCATGGCTCATTAAGCTTATAATTCTGGAATCAGAGCATCTGGTGGCATTTGCCTTTTTGGGGAGAGGGATGAAGGTGGAAACTAGCCAATCTGTAGGAAATTCTGCAGTTTCATAGATTTTGTTCAGTAGACTCGTTAGGAGTTTGAGTTGGTTGTTTTCAAATAGTTTCAATATTTCAGCTTGTATGTTATCAGGTCCAGGTGCTTTGTTGGTTTTTAGTCTTTTTATTGCATATGTTACTTCACTGAGCGTTATTTCTGGTCCTGAACATCCAGAAACACTGACATTTGTCTCTTGCTCTTCCTTGAATAATTCTTCCATGTATTGCCTCCATTTCTCAAGTATTCTCACATTTTCGTAGAGCAGCTTGTTGTGCTCGTCTAGTATTAAGTTATGACTTCGTGATCCGTTTCCTCCCGTTAAGTTTTTGATCTTTTTATGTAGCTTAAAAGTGTCATGCTTCTGTTCTAGGGATTATATTTCTATGCATTGATCTTATAGCCATGATTTTTTTTGCTTTTTTAATCTTTTTCTTAATGATTTTGTTTATTTCTTTGTACCTTTCCTCATTCTGTGTTTTCTTCGTTCTTCCATTAGCTTTAATTTTTCTGGTCTCATCCACGGCTGTTTCTTTATATTGTTTTCTTGTTTAAGTTTATTATCTACCACTGAATTACAGATATTTTTGATTTTATTTTTTTAGCTTAGGCTGCTCTAATAAACAGAATTGACTGATAGTTTGGTACTCAGGGATCGAAAGTATCGTTAGCTTTTGCTGATATTCTTGACACAATTGCACAATCCACCAAAGGGATAAAGGAAGTTTTCAGTACCTTCGAAAACGGTGTCAAAGAAATAGATTCTAAGGTAAATGAGGATAAGATCAAGTACATGCTGTTAAAAAATGCCGAAACCATGAAATAAACAAAATTTCACCAGAAGTATAAATATAACTATAATTTCGAAGTCGTTAAAGAATTCAAATACCCGAGAGCAGCGATAACAGCATTAACAGCCGCAAACAGTTATGTAAAAGATGTGGAAGATTGAATCATTTCAGAGAACCGGGCATAGAAATCAAGATTACTCTCAAGAAAAGCGAAGATAAGTGTTTATAAAACCATAATCCGCCTTACAATAAGAAATGGAAACGAGGTATTTACTCTGAATTGTCTAATAGGAGATCACAATAGGGACGCACAACATCGGCAAAAGTGGAGGAAAATAACTCTCTCTAATAAGAGAAGACTCTCTTAAGCCGCGATCTGAAAATAGAAATAGAAAAAGACAAAATTTAAAGACGGCAACCAACGTAACGTGGAATACCGTTTTTACCCTCAATATTTATGGTTTACGACCCCTGGGCTAGGGCAAAACTGTCTATTTACGGTGAACGACTTTTGTCTTGTCGTTTCTTGGTAAATAAACACGGTTCAAAGAAAGATGGAAGCTGATGTATAGCTATAGCACGTACTCACCTCACCAAACCTTTCATTTTGTCTTTTTCTCTTATGTATTTTCTATTTCTCTTCGCCGATGAAGAACGCAGCACCACGTTTTGTGATCGCGGCTTTACAGATCTGTAGGCTTGAAAGATTTGGTCACTACAAGTATGACTTGTACGCCTTAAATTTATTGTGCCAACTAATACACGATAGTAATAAATAAATAGAACATGTTTACACGTGTTGAATTACGATTGCCAAGAGAGATGTGAAAAGGTGAACGCTAATAACTGAAACTCACTGCTGACCGAATAGAGGCTTACCATCACAAGTATAAAAAAAACAAATATAAAAATATAGTAAAGGCAAAAATAAAAAAGTTATAATAAGGGTATATAGTACCGAATCATAGAGACTTCAAAGAGAGTACCAAAAACAACGTACCAAAAACATAGTACAGCAACGGTTTAAATAATTTACTGGGGAATTATCGGTTGAATCGACTGTATTGTTTTTTTTTTAAGAATTTTGTGACAAATTACGACATTTTACAGTGTTGTTATGACTTATACATAACTTTAAATCTTAAAACTATAAAATTTATTTAGTACGTAGTTAACAACGATTTTTTATACCACTTTTGTAATTTTTAATTGTTTGCTTGAACGATCATAAACATTTAACATTGTTTATTGTTTATTCACAAGTACTATTTAAAGCTTTCTGTTCATAGAAATTTAAAGTTTAATCGTTTTTTATGTAAAAGATAGAAACACATATAATGCTAACGTAGGCCATTTATGCTCATAGGTTGCCAATTCCCTTCTATTCTCCTCGATATTTGTCCATCTCTCTCCAGTGATGAATTTTAACGTCTTTCTTCTCTTAGGTCCTTCTCCATCTCATCGAGCAATCCCTAACTAAGACGTGTCACTATTGTTTTACTTCCCAACTTTGTTTTCTTCTATTTTTTGGCATCCTTTCTTCATTCATTCGTGTCAAATGTCCTAGCCATCTTAATCTCGTTGCTTTGGCTACTTGAGCTACTACAGGTTCCTTATATACATATATTACCTAAGTATTAGTTCTTCTTCTGCAGATATCTCCTTTTTGATTCCTAGGATTATTGTCTTGTCAGTTTTCTTTTCCAATTTTCCCCCTTCTGCTTACATTAAAATCCAAGTCTCACTTGCGTATAACATCAATGGTCTCAACATTGCCGTATCAATATATATTTTTGCTTTTCTTGAAAAGCTATTTGATATAACTTATTTAATGCTCCTGCTTTTTTATTTCCTATTTGTAAATTTTCGCTTACATATTGCTAGGTACGTACAATAATTGCTAACTTGTTCGAATTTCATTTGTAGCTTTGTATTTCACCTTCTGCTCGGTGATGTTGATGTGTACTTTTTATACAGTTGTTGTGGATGTTCTTTTCCTCCAACATAAGACGAGAACCAAACTTCTAAGGGGTTGTTTATGAAAGACTCCGATTAAATTGGAAACAGTATTCTTATTTTATTCGAGTACAGTTACTTTTACAATTTGTCTTGAAAATAACTGAGTTTAAATGGCCACTTTGCTATGTCCAGTATGTACGTTTAATACGTATAGAGAGAGTGAGCTGTGCACTAAGGCGAAATATGGTTCTATTAACTGAGAACTGCGTTATATAATGCGTATAAGGCGACGAGATGAGTGTCCTACTAAGGAGGAAATATTGTGTAATAGAGCGTCGAGATAATTGTCCGACTAAAGACCAGAGTCTAGAGACTAGACTAAATTAAACTATGTATTTAAATCGGATCTAACCATATGCCCCAAAAGGAAAATTTTTGACCAATGTATGTTACCTGTACTCACAAAAAAGGTAGTGACTAAGATTCGCGTGACTCAGAGGGCTATGCAGCACCAGATGTTGGATGTATCTCTGAGAGATCAAATCCCAAATGAAGAAATACGTCTTAGAACAAAAACAACAGACGCTAGCGAAAAAATCGCGTCGCTAAAATGGAATTGGACAAGACACGTCGCCAGATTATCAGACAACCGATGGACAAAACGTATTTTAGAGTGGAGACCAAGGCAGGAAGCAATACGGAGCAGAGGACGCCCACCAACTAGATGGACTGACGACCTGAAGCATGTTAGCAATAACTGGATTCAAGCCGCATAAGACAGAGACAGATGGAAAGAACTGAGGGAGACCTATGTCCAGCAGTGGACGCATACAAGTTGATGCTAATGATGAAAGATTAGAAATTATCGCTTCAGACAAAGAATCAGCATTTTATAGAGATTTTAAACAAGGGGAGATTTTTTACGATATTTTTTTGGCTTGTAATTTTTTAAACTCAAAAGCAAAAAAATATATTACGACCGACCATTAACAAAACATTTTAGTGCGAATAGAACGATAAAAATACAGGTGTACTGTTCAAAATATTTTCCATGGCCATAAAATTACTGACACCTAAGATTAGCACTTCGGGTATTGTGTAAATAAAAAGGTCTCATTTAAGCTCTTCTTCTTCATTAAGCGCTTCTTTCAGCCAACGTCTCCAGTCCTTTCTGTTCTGCCATTCTCCATCTCTAAGGTCTCGTCTTTCCATGGCCTCGTCCACTTCATCCCTCTATGATCTTCGGGGTCTACCTCTTTTCCTCCTTCCTATTGGGCTCCAATCCGAAATCTTTGCTATTCACCTTGTATGATCTGTTCTTCTCACATGTCCATACCAAATTAAACGTTTTTCTTCGATGTAGCTGAGTATGTCTTGTTCTACCGCCATTCTTCGTTTTATCTCCTCATTTCTGATGCGATCCATTTTTGTCACTCTGCAGCTTCTTCTCATGAACTCCATTTTAGTTGCTGTGATTTTGGACCTGTTTCGTTTATTTATTACCCAATTCTCTGCTCCATAGGTCATTATACTGCGTACCAAGGTGTTATAAATTCTCTTCTTTGTATTTCTGGTAATCTGTCTATCCCACAGTACCCCGTTCATTTGTTTAATACATGTTCTTGTCTGTGCTAATCTGCTGGTTATCTCTTGCTCGGTGGTTCCATTTATTGAGAGTATGAATCCTAAATATTTTAATTTGTCAGTGCCGTTAATTTCCCTATGATCGCCCATTTCCAAGTTTCTCACTGGTTCTTGCTCTGTTGTTAAATATTCGGTCTTTTCTAGATTTATTTCCAGTCCATTTTTTGTGTATTCCTTCTCTAATTTTCGGAGCATATAGCACAGATCTTCTTCATCTTGAGCCGTTACCACTTGGTCATCTGCAAAGCTTAATGTGTACAAGAAGTTGCCCCGGATTGGTATTCCCATCCCTTCACATTTCCTTTTCCATGGTTTTAATATTTGTTCGAGGAATATCTTGAACAGTGTCGGAGATGTAGAGCATTCCTGCAATAAGCCTTTTGTGGTCTTAAATTCGTTGGAGTATTTATTGCCGGTTTTAACTCTTACCTTGTTGTTGTAAAGGTTTTTTACGGCTTCTATTAACCTCTGAGTTATTCCGATTTCCTTCATCGTGTTCCATAGTTTTCTGGGGACCGTGTCATATGCCTTTTTTAAATCTATGAATGCCATGTGTACTGGTCTATTTTTGCCATTTTTTTAATTAATTAACTACTAATATGTTTAACAATAATTAATCCACTGACCCGAGTTGGAAGTCGTTTTTTGATCTAGACATAGGCTTCGCTTCATTAAATAATAACATCCAAGCTACCATTGAAATGACACAGGTATTTAGATATTTATAGGTATAAATACGGTACATATCGGATCATAGAGATATTAGAATATTGTTTCACAACAGTTAACGTAGGTCAGCGTATAGAGTTATTGTTTATAATATGTTCCGGCTGATAATGTAAACACAGTCGTTAAACCTAATGTATACAAATAAATATAGCGTTAAATGGAAGAGTGACAAATAGTTAATAAACCCTCTAACATCCCTTAAATACCACTTTTATTATAATACAAACTCCCCTAATTTGCATCTATTTACGCAGCCGAATTAACTGCAATAAATTTTGTGGTAGAAAATATTAAAAACCCTGTTATTCGGATTCCTTCAAGTTATGTAACTGTCTTAAATAATCTTCATCATCCAAGTCTACTACTTATCAAATTAGCATTAAACAACTGCAAACTAAGAACATAAATATTGACTTTTTATGAATTCCTTAATATATCCGAATCGATGGCAATGAAGAAGTAGATTTCTTAGAAAAACTAGCTGTTTTGAGTCTAGAAGTTGTAGAATAGAATCCAGAAGCATTTCACATGTAGATATAAAGCCTATAATCAAGAATTTAATACTTAAGGATAATGGCAGTCAATACTAATGTAAATATATAATACCCTTGGAAATCAATCACAATAATAATAGGCCACACCGCCATCACTCCTAAATATTTGCTGGAGGGTGAGTCGAAACCGCAGTGCTACTTATGTGATAATATGCTTGCTCAGTGTTCTCGCCACATTTTACTCGAATGTCATCCAATAGTCATCCATTAGAACTGATATAAAAAATGTATCATACGAGTAGTTATATTCCATAAATGTACTTATATTCATAAATAGATAATAAATAAAAAAAGTTTAAACAAGCAACTGTATATTAAGATAATAGACAAAAGAAGAATAACTATGAACTTACAGTACCAATTACTAATGCTTATACTTCCCCACAATTAGAATATTTATCGCCATTACCCAATTAGAAGGACTCACCAATTTTCAACTATTTTCTTTACACAAATAAAACCACACACTCTATCACAAAAATCCTCATCGACGTTCAGACGGAAAACACCAAACACCGACTACCGACCAATTAATTTGTTTATATCGGCGATACCGGCGAAAATTATCTAATTACTGTTACTAAACGTAGCTAACAGGTGAAATTGTAGTAACGATCACCTAAGCGAGTCTTGGATGCAACTGTCCGCCATCGAATCGTTAAAATTGTTCCACAACAAAAAGTGAAAGAGAGAGGACAATCAAGTTTATATCATTAGAATAGATCTTACGGGTAATAGTTGTTAGTTCGTATAGAGAGAAAAGAAAACACTAAAAGCGGAGCCTTTTCGCAGTGGATACAGGTTATTGTATCGATCATTATGTAAATATTTATTTATCTATTTAATAGCTAGGTAAATGGTATGATATAAATAAAGACATTCAAACTATACTCTCAATGGCACTCCTATGTGCGGGAGGGGCAATCAAATAAGCCTTGACTTTTATATTGTGTAGTCAGTGTATGCAGTATTTTAACCTTTATTCTAGTACGTAGGTTAAAAATGTTTGTTCCTATCATATTTTTTGAGTGAACTCAAAAAATTGGTAATATTAAAATCGTTTGTTTGTCATCCCAAAACGAGAAGAAGCTGAGCTGATACACAGGCATAAACGATCTAAAGTGTTTTCTAGCTAGAATCTTATACGAGCCCCTTCCATATCAGTTGGCCCCACGTTAGATTGATAAAAGAATTAAATTTTAGAGAATAAAAATAAAAGCGCAGCGTAAATTTTAGAAGTTTTAATGCATCGAACAACATTTTTGAATTTCCTAATTATAGAAAATATTTTTTAACGTAATAAAAACTATTGCTTAAACGGAATAATTATAAATAAAAAAAACGCATAGAATATGTTGTAGCATTTCTATTTTCCTTTCGTATCTATTAAAGCACCGAAAAATATTTTCAATCTTTTTGCGTCGCTGAGATTAATAATATAATCATTTTAAGTTTGTTTATATAACACAGATTGGTATTTGTTTACTATTTCTTTGATCTTGATTCCGCTTAATATTGCGCATCAAATAAATATCCACTTAGATTGGTGAGAAAGTTACGCGACGAGGCGAACGATTTTTAAGAATGATGTCACTCTGCAATAGACCACGATACGAGTCAGATCATTGCTTAGTCCGAGTTTTTCTTTTTTAAATTCGTAATGGTTTTTCGTTATTCGTTTTTTATTGGTGGTGTTTTCGTGTCAGCTCTATACGTTTTTATTCATAGTTTTACATCTTTGAACCCACACCCCTTTTATTTGTTCTTTTTTCGTGGCACGTTGCTTCATATCCTGATAGTGAAACCTATGTCCATTTTTATATTTCCTTAACCAAAGGACAGGTCAAACAATGGACAGGCAAAGGATGTCCACCATCAAAGAAGACAAATGTAGGAATGCTATACAAAATGTACAATAGTGAAAATTATGCCAAACGTTTTCTTTTGAAATTCTCATAAAATTAACTTGAGAAAAGAACAAATTAATAACTGCCTAGGCTTACTGCCAGGGTCGAGCGGAAATTCCTCGAAGATAATGAAATTGAGGTTTTACCATAGCCCGCACAATCGCCAGATTTAAACCCAATTGAGCATATATGGGACATATTGGGCAGACGCATTCTACAACAAAATATTGCGTTCAATACAAGACAGCAACTGTATGAGGGCTTTTCAATGGAGTGGAACAGAATATCGCAGCAAGACATTGACCATATCTGATCATGAGTTTGCTTACAGATGTTGGACAGTAATCAACAACCGTGAAGGTCATAAACTATACAGACTTAACCTAAACACTACTTTGTTGGAAGTTAAGGGACAACAAATTAATACTTTATTTTTTTTTGTTACCATTTTTTGACTTATGGAGTTCTCTATTAATTTTCTTAAGAGTTGTTGCAATAATTCTAAGAAAAAATGTTTATTTTATATTCGAGACTCTTGTTTATACCTATTCATTAAAACTATTTTGAATAAATTATTTGAAATCCTTCTGTAATCTCGCATTTTGTTTTTGTCCCCTATATTATTTTGATGTGTGTATGATATACTGAAGACTTACATAATTTATTGATAAAAGATGAAATCCAAAAGTGAGGAAAAAGACCTTTAGAAACCAGTAAGAAGAAGAGAATAAGCGTGTAATTTTTAATGATAAATAATTAACAATAATAAACACGGGTAAAGAAAAAAAGTAGAGGATTATGGGAAACTACTTTACATTGAATAAATATGTATCTACAAAAAAAAACGTGAAAATTTTCAGGTATAACCAAAAATAGCCAAACAATATACTTATTGGAGAAAGTCACGCTGAGAATCAAGAAAAACATATCGAGGACGTAATTGAGAACGAAATAAATCATAAATACACTTTGACGATTCAAAAATAATTTGAAAAAGAAACACGAACAAAGCAAATTATAATCAATATAGAAAACCAATGATAAACAAAACTCATTTATAAATAAAAACGTGGAATAAAGGATAGAAAGCAAACTGGGATACTCCCAAGGATGTTCCGTCATAGCGGAAGATGAACTTTTACCCCAATTCTATTCTGCGATAATGATTTTTTTATAATAAAGTTATTACGACTTACTAGGTAATTAGTACCCATTTTTTATTCTATTACTAATGATAGAGCCAGTTCTACCAGAAATAAATACAATAAATGAAATATTAGTGATTTCAACCAAGTGAAGAATAACGGCATCTTAAAGAAGAGCTAGAAAATCAGCACATATATGTATTTTATACCGGTGTGTAGAGGTAAAAGTATTTTGCTGCTAAATTAACCCAAATATCATTGAAGCATGTTGGTAATTAGCTAATAAAAAAAATAAATATACGATTCCTTCATTCTACTTTAACCGACTGTTTTCTCCAAATTTATGTACACATTTTTTAATATCTACAATAAAAACCCTCACCACTACATAACACTTGTATGTATGTGGTTCGTAGAATTTGTACAATGTCATAGTTTGAACCGAAATATTTTATATACGAGGCCCTTCCCATATCAGCTGGTCCAACGTTAGATTGATAAGAAAATTAAATTTTAGAGAACAAAAATAAAAGTGCAGCGTAAATTTTAGAAGTTTTGATGCATCGAACAACATTTTTGAATTTCCTAATTATAGAAAATATTTTATAACGTAATGACAACTATTGATTATACAGAATAATAATAAATTTAAAAAAAACGCATAGAATATGTAATATTAACAAAAAAAAAAAATATGAAAATTTAGATACGAGTTACATCTACTTTACTTTTAATGACATCCACAATTCTTCGAGGCATAGTTTTTACCAAGTTCTGACAAAATTCTAATGTAAACGAATCCCACATTTCTTGCAATTTTTCCTTCAATTCGTTGACGGACCTGGCAGGATGTTTTCTCAAAGCTTTTACGCCACAAAATCTCTCTGTCTCTCTCTCTCTCTCTCTCTCTCTCTCTATATATATATATATATATATATATATTTGAACTATAAAACATGACAGATGCAGGAAATTTGACTTTTCTCTTCAGACAGTGGGGATGGAAAGCTTTATTTTTCCTTCGAATGACGCGACTCCTACTGTCTCCAACACACACTTCTAATCTGACACACACTCATCACTCCATTGTATTGAATCCCATTGTGACTGAGTCCAATCTTTATGCATGCTCTTTTGACCATCTTAGTCTATTATTCTTTTGTTAAAATGTTAAAAGTGGCTTTTTCTTAGCCTAAAATACTTAAAATGAAATTTATTAAAAACAATTCGAACTAATTTTTTCAACTATAAAACTTAGTTTGTAAGTACCAAATCCTAATTTGTGGTCCTCTCGGTGACATGTTGATCTACAAACGTGTCTTCCAATAACGTCACTCCATAAAACGCTTAACTCCATATAATTGCTCATCGATTTTTAATTATAATGCGTCTTAATGTCCTTCGATCTGCTTCGGTTATTTGACTTTTTCGTACATTTCTAGGTTTTGTGACGATCGAAGCCGTAGTTTTGTATCTTCTGACTATATTTCTTACACTATAGTGTGACAATTGCAACATATTCGCGATTTCCGAATTGGATTTTCCAGCAATAAAAAATCTAATAAAGATTGAACAAATTTTTTCATCGATAACTTTACCTCGACCCATTGTACAATCCACAAACGGCAAAAAGCTTTACAATACTACAAAATACATTTGACATTAACTGACAATATTATTGTTTTGATGTCATTTTTCCATAGCTACCTCTGTATTTAACGTAATTATGAAAAAATCAACGTGTGTTGACATAAGTGAATGCATAGCAAGGGTTTAGTGAATTTTTTTTATCGTTGAAAATAAATAAAAAACCATAAGGGTAATGTTTTTAATAAATATTAATAATAATGCCATCTTATATACTAAAACGCTAATCCCTTTTCTTGTGCACCACTTTACTCAAAAACAATATTAGATAATTAAAATATTTTTTTGGAATATTATTAGTATTACGTATGAGATTGTCAAGATATACTTTTGGTACAAAAATTCACTTCCGGTTTTGAGATGACCGAAAGTTAAAATTTACTTTAAGTTTTAGACCCCACAATGTATATATGGATCGAAAGGTCTCGTCGAGACGAATCTAAATATGTACTTCCAGTTGCGATCCGACACCGGAAGTGATCCGAAACGCGCATAAAACGTCAAGATAGAGCAAATCTGACACCGGGTGCAAAATTAACTGCTAAATGATATCCATGTCGACGTTTGATGAACTAAAAATTGCATTCCGGTTTTGAGGTCGACTTCCATAATCACTTTTTTTTACTTGCATTATTATTGATGAATGTTATGTAAATTCTTGCTTATATTGTTTGTATTGATCTCTTAATTTTTCTCGCAAAATAAAAATTTCATTTAAAAAACTCGATGTCGAGTTGGTCCGCTAGTATTAATTAATATGAGAACTTATAAAAAACATGGGAGAGTATAATTTGTTTGTGGTAATCGACTTAAAATGCAAATTCCATAGGTGGACCAACTGATATGGGAAGAGGCTCGTAGTGTGCCCTAAAAGTAACGCATAACATCCATAATTTTGTTCCTGATAAAATTTCGTAAACATACAAAAACATGTCGATTTTTATTTTCAAATGGTAATTTGTTTCTTTTATATTTATCGAAGTTATGACGTCATTGACCTTTTTTTAATGGGACACCCTATATTTAAGTGAAGAAATAAGTAGTCCTTTCAGAGACAAAGTCAGCGATACAGGTTTAGCTATCCTTCTCTAATAAATTTATTAAATATTTGAGAAAATCTTTACAATACACAAGGAGGAAATAAATCAAAGACAAATGATATAATGAAGCATATTGTACAAAATCAAATTTTTAAAATGACCACCATAAACTATCTGACGGTGGTCAATTCGATGTTCGAATCCATGAGTGACATTCTGAATGATATTAGTAGTGATGTTTAAAATGTGTGGGTGATCAAATTATTAGAGCCACCCCATAAAATTTGACTTTTTGTTTAATAATAGTATGAAATTGAGATATAAAACATATTTTTGTGCTTAATTCTGTTATAGTGTGATTTAGAACCTTATAAAGTTTACAAATATTAAAAAAGAAACGAGTAATTACATAAAAACACTTAAAATTATGCCTTAAGCCTAATACTTGGTGGTGTCACCCTTTGCAGCAATGACTGCCTTTCACTTTCTTGGCATACTTTCTATACATTTCTAGCAATTTTGTTGAATTGTTTAATTCCTGTACCATACTGTTATTAAACGCTCGATTAATTCACGCTTTGTGGTCATAATTTCATTAGAAATTTCTTTCTTCATGAGCTTCAAAAGATTTTCTATTGGATTCAGATCTGGCGAATTGCCAGGCCACACATTTATCTGGTTGTCAGTAAGGAATTTTGTAACAGTTTTTGCCTTGTGACAAAGCGCCGAGTCATGCATAAACGTGAATCTCTTATTCCGAAACCATTCCTGGACCTGGGGAAGCATTTTTGTTTAAAGTACTCTCAAGTACTGGTCCTGCCGCATTGTTCCTTCGACAATGTAGAGTCTACCAGTTCTTTGACTGCTTATGATAGACCACACCGTGATGCTCGGGGGGTGCTTTACCGTCCTTACAATACAATCCGCTTTGTATTTTTCCCCTCTTCTCCTTACAAATTCAGCCCTATCCATGAGGATCTGCACGGTAGATTCGTCCGAAAAACAAACCTGGAATATTATTATTATTTTAGAATCGTGGATAAATTCATCAACTGTAAACCACATAAAATTAAAATAATGTTAAGTAATGTTATTTACCTAATTCCAATCATCAATGGTCCAATCTTTATGATCTTTAGTCCATTGAAGCCTTTTTTTCTATCATTGGTGAAATATTGATGCCAGACTCCTGCATAATTCTCGTTAAAATCCTTCGTGGTTGTTTTCTGTTTGCCAAGACAATATCTCGAATTTTTCTTTCATCTCGTAGTGTTGTAATTTTTTTTCGACCACATTTTTGTTTGCGCCAAAACAAAATCCAAATTTTTGTTAAATTTTCATCTTTATCCGGTCCACAGTTGCCCTTGAAACTTTCGAAATGGATGCCATTTTTCTGGTAGAATGATTAGTGTTCAATAATAAAGTTTTTATTTCCGCTGTTTTCCTTGGTGAGGTGTCTTTGGCTTTTCCCATGATGTTGGAAATACTTAGAGTGTACTACTAGTGTAACGAACATGCAATGTTTGCTAAATTCACAAAAAATAGTATACGATTGTCAGAATATCACTAGAGAGTAATGGAAACTATTTATTATAACTTTAAACACCAATAATATAAAATAATATGCACACAAGTTGCAAGCTAGGCAGGACAGCGCTGACCAACAATAGTATCTGAGTCATGTATTGCCACGCCAGCTGTGTTGCCACTGTTGCCAAACTATTTATTGTACTTTTATAAAGTGTTACAAGATAATAAAATGGAAACAAACGCATTAATATATTATACAGCTCAATTATATACCCTTTTGAAAAAAAAAAATTGAATTTTACTAGGTGGCTCTAATAATTTGATCACCCACTGTACATTGTTTCAGCTCTGTGATACAGTCTGGACCTAGTATACATATCATGCTTTTTAAATAAACTCAAAACCAAAAGTCTAAGGAGGTTAAATCCGGAAAAAGAGGTGGCCATTCAATAAACCTAATCTATGTATCCATCGATTTGAAAATATTTCTTGAAGATAATTCCGCACATCATCTCTAAAATGAGACGGGTCACTGTCTTG
Organism: Diabrotica undecimpunctata; assembly: GCF_040954645.1. NCBI lineage: Eukaryota > Metazoa > Arthropoda > Insecta > Coleoptera > Chrysomelidae > Diabrotica > Diabrotica undecimpunctata. The sequence continues at coordinate 8,635,123 of NC_092808.1, read as the reverse complement.
TTCAAACCAACCACTACCTTTGTAGTGAAAATTACTCTATGAAAAACCCTCTATAATATTACTTCGTTATCATTTGATTGTAAAATGACCAGAAAACAGTTATAAAGCCCTAACAAAAATTTGTTCAAGCATTTTTAGTTATTTTTGTTTATAACTTTTTATTTTCAATTTTAAGTATGATAAAAAGTAATAGAAACAAAGTTGTAATGTTTTATAAAATTTTCTGTAGGGTTGTTAATTTACGAGATACAGCGAGAAGACCCTTTGCCCCCCTAAGCTTATACTAACCACACCCTCACATCAAAAAAATAAAATTGGGTCCTCTCAAAAATGTAATCTCAATGTAACTTTTCAATGGACTATAAATGGGGAATTAAAAATTTAAGCGTTCAAAAATGATAATGAACTTCAAAATACCGTATGTTTCACTCTGAGATAGCGAGCCGT
>NC_092808.1:8602149-8634576 GCF_040954645.1 Diabrotica undecimpunctata | reverse complement strand
CGCGCTATCTCAGAGTTTTCACATATCGATCTTCAACGAGCACGGTTTTATTAATTAAATCTTACCCAAGTACTTTCGCTCCCTAGAGCATCTTCAGGGGCATTTCGTCAATTTTGGGCTATCCAACAATTTCAGAATGTCATACACTTAAAATTAAACATAAAGTTGAACATAACACTACACTAAACAAGGACAAACAGTTGAAAATAATTTAAAAGGTCGAATCTACATTCCGGTCGGCATCAGGAGAGAGAATTCATCATTGGCATCATTCTCTTATCTTCATCATCTTATTATCCTAAAGCTTTCGCCACATTCAAGTTACGTTTTTTAGCCTCTGGATCTTTGCGACTATAGGTCGTTAAAAGAAAGTTGGGATCAACAGCTCGTGAAGTGGCGAAGGCAAAATTATAGAAAAAAACTTCCAAAACATGTATTTTCTGTTACGATATGTTACACATGGACTGAAACCAATCCCGCTTTTATAAGAAATAGTTTTAAAACAGCTGGTATAGTCCCCTTCAATAACTTAATTATCCACAAGGATTTATTTGAGCCTTAATTTTATCAGCGATGGATAAGTCATTGTAGAGAAGTCGTAGACAATTAATTGGTGAATGATATGGTGAACATTCCTGTTTAAACTACCAGTAACTTAAATAAAATTGACGATAAAAAGAGAAGCTTGGTAGATATACCATAATCATCTAGCCCACGTACGCAAAACCATGTTTACATTAGGCAAACACAAAAAATAATTGAGTAGATTATCATTTAATTTTTTTTTTTTATTTAAATTAATGTGTCTCAGCTGCAATGACCATTGACACAAACAATATTGTGTACAATAATTACAATGTGCATGTAACTAATTGGTACAGTTAATTTATAAGCTTAGAACCTATGACCAAATAGTATAACATTTTTATCACTAAATTATCTAGTTAAAGGTAAAGTACATGGAAAACAAGGGATCATATTCTGTTCAACAACTGAATGTCTTTCAAGAAACCAATTAGGTTAAAGACTTGATCGGGTGAGTTTAAAGTTAAAGTAGTTTAAAGTTAAGTTTATGTTGCATTCTGTGTTTTGCGTACCGGAGACACTCGATCAGAATGTGTTTCACAGTTAATACACTTGAGCAGATTTGGCAATTTAGCTTCGGCTCGGACTTCATTAAGTATTCAAGTGTCGTACTATTCTTAATCTTTGGATGACAGCTTTTTCTTTTTTTCTAGAGATTGTTGGAAGTTTAAATTTTTCAACAGTCTGCCGGATCTCATGTAATGCACTATGATTGTGTTCCAGTAGGTTTGCCAGGTATGATATTGTTGTTTCTTGAATATTTTCTTTAGGTCATTACGGATTTAAATATGTTGGGCTTTTGAGGATTTACTGTTTACACAAGAAGCTTGCTTGACTGCTTGGTCTGCTTTTTCATTAACGGTGATGCCGATATGGGATGGTATCAGATGATTATGACATTACACCTTGAAAAGCGATTGCACTGGATTTCTTGAACTAAGAGATGCTGAGAGACTTTTTTTAGAGTTTAGTAATGACAGGTAGTCTGTGCATATTAAAATTGCTGTATTTCAACATTTTCTTTTAAAATCGTCTATTTTTTCTAAAATAATGAATTCATTCCATACTTTTGCATCATAATGTGTATTATTATCTATACATGTGGGCTTACAATTTTCTATTTCTTTAAGAAAAGATATAATAATTAGCTTGAAAGTTGTTTTAAATAATCCTCGTATATTAACAGTTATGCTCAAGTTGTCATTGGTTGTGACAACCCTGAATCGTTTTAATTATAACAAAGTTTTCTGATAATCTGTCGGCTTTTGATGCATGGCATAGCTGCTGCGACGTGAATAGATATTGCTCATTTAGTTCTCCTTTTAAGTTATTTTAATTATAAAAAGATTTTAATTGCTCATGTGTATAGGTTAGTTTTTCTCCGCCGGCATCCATTTTTAATTTGTTGCCAGTTGAAAGTAACCTGCTAGGATATATTTTTACGAGAATAATGACTTTCACAAAAATCAGAATATCTTTACAGATAGAAATAGAAATAGAAATATTTACAAATTTGTTTCATTAATCCAACATATATAAATTATTTTTAATTAATCGGTTCACTATGGTTTCTAAAACACTTGTACTTCTTCAAGATTTAACTTGAAATTAAAGGATTTATATATTGTTAGGCCAAGAAGATATTACTGATAATGGTTCTCGGAGGTCAAGATCCGACAGAGGAAGTTATAACATATATTACGATAGTAGCAAAACACCATCCGAATGGTTTAATCTACATCATTATCAGTTACAACCTTAAAATTATTAGCTTCAGATTTAAACACTAAAAAATCTAAATACTATTTAAATGGGAATAAGCCACAATTAAAGGTTAAAGTACGTTTATTGACGTTTTAATTTCCACTTTGGAAATCGTTCACAAAATACAAACATTAATAAATATTAAACAAATTTTGTTACTTAGTGAAAAATTCTTCTAATAATTTAATTTTATCTGACTCATCTATATTGACAATTTAGACATACATTATACATTTTAAAGTAGACGACTTTAAAATAATATTGCCAATATTGTTGAGTTGCGTTCCTGGGACGACTTTACTTATAAGATAGTTCATTCGATTACATGAAATCAACTTTAACTTGAGAATATCCGTCAAAAAAAAAATCAAAGCATGTAATTTGTCTTTAAAAAGACAAACATATGCCATGCTGACAGTAAAATTCTCCTGTTAGTGATTCCATAGTAAATTATGAGGGAAAAACCAGGAAAAAAACTTCATAATACATCCCCAACATGGTAAGTATTGGTCGTGCATTTAATTTACCTTCAATAAACACCAAATCTGATTTTTATATGTTTGTTATTTAAAAAACATATATGATGTATCCTCTATATGTTACGGACTTACCAATTACTGGTATTTTCCTCTTAATAACTTCCTCTTTCAATATGGGTAACCAGATCCTACTACATTCTGCCGAGGAATTCGCGACACAATTGGTCTCATTTAGCATAATTAGAGCCGCTTCTTTAAGGACTATATTTGAATCATTCCACTGAACCCTATGTTCATTATCCCATGCGTGTTTACATATTTGAGATCTACCAAATTCTCTATTTTTAATATAGGATTGATGTTCACTTATTCTAACATTTAATAACCTTGATGTTTCACCTAAATAAAATATTATGAGGTTTTTTTTCCTGGTTTTTCCCTCATAATTTACTATGGAATCACTAACAGGTGAATTTTACTGTCAGAGCATAAATTTCAGATCATGAGAGTCCTATGCAATAATGGCTTGGTCATCTGCAAAGTTATTGCTGGTTAAGTAGCCGCTGCTCACTGGTATTTCCATACCGGCACAACTGTGTCTTCACTGATGTAAAGCTTTTTCTAATAAACATTTATTAATAAAAAAGACTGCATTCTTATTTTAACCCTTTACTTGGAAACATAACTTTTGATAACATATTATTAACACGAAAGAAGGCCTTGTTGTTTCTATATCTCTTCTCTTCTCGTTTTTCCATTGCTGAGGATCATGATTTATTCCAATATTCCTAACAATTTTTCTCCCTTGGTCTCTATCTTCAGCTGCTCTGAGAGCTTCGCAGAATAAGTTTCCAGCTGAATTCTTGATTTGGTCGGACCATCTAGTTGGTGATCGTCCTCTTGATCTTCTCTTCGGAATGTTTTCTTGCAGAATACATTGAAGACATATTGTGGACAGACGTTTTTAATCTTGAGTTGGTTTAGAATGAAAACGTTTGTCCTTTGAGCTATTCAAGGTAGGTGCAACATTCTTCTCCAGCACCACATCTCAATAGCATCAATTTTTTGCGATCGCGTTCGCGAAGAGTCTTTCTCTGCTCCGTATAGAAATATTGAGAATACAAGGGTATTCACCAGTTTTATATTGATATTTTGAGAGATAGGCATATCTTTCCAAGCTTTAGTTGGGCTACTCATCGCATTTTTGGCCATTTCAATACGTCTTTGAACTTCTGCTTCACAGTTACCATCGTTATTTATTCTAGACCCGAGATAGACAAAACTGTCCACTATCTGGATCTTGTTTCTGTATATTTCTTTAAAAATATTAACCTCCACGGGTCAATCAAAAGGGTAAAAAACCCTTTTGGTTTTTTTCAAAAATTGTAGTATCTCTAGTAATACTTTGGGTCTGGACTGACAATAAAAAAGTTTCTATTCACTTATCATTTTTATTGATAAAATTTAGTAAAACAATTTCTATTGACACTACACCATAAAATAATCTTGCACCGGGCATATTTGACAAACGTCAGGCTATGGCATCCACGATATCTGCATTTTGATCTTGATTTTTGGCTTTTATTAACGAATTCTGGGAGATGTTTAGCTTCCTTTGACCGTAAGCATTTATCAGAGATTGGTGCAGTCTTTCTTCTTTTTTTGTCTACATTTTCATTTTCTTCGTCACTTTCGTCGGATGTGGGTTTACTTCTGTTCTTGGAGTACAAGAGCGACCTAACAGGCGGAAACTTAAATGACAGGTAATCTTGAATATGTTTTTTGGGTGTTTCTGCCGCTAAACAATCGTTCTTATAGTATAGTCAACTAGCTCCAGCACAAAAATCAATAAAGGCGTAAATACATCGTATTGTCCATTTATTTGTTCTGCTGCTCATAGGGTACTTTGACATAATCCTATCCAGCAAATCTACTCCACCCATGCTTTCATTGTAGTGCTTAATCACTGTTGGACGATTTATTTCAATGTATTTTTTATCTTTTACTGACCAGCGCCTATACAATCCCAAGGGTTCAGCTTCAAATGCGGATGAAGCCATATAGATTAGTTTGGTATCAAACCATTTTGTAACAACTATTTTGTTGTCTTTGTTAACGAGCATATCGTGAGATCCTCTTCCTGATTTTCTCAAATCTTTATCTGTCTTAAATGTCACATCCGTTTTTGGTATTCTATTTTTCATTAGTGTTCCTGTCAACCCTGTTATCAATCAATATTTTTATCGTAAAATATCTGTCAACAAAAATCGATACTTCTACTGGCAGAGAATCTGTAAGTTTTAAAACAACCCTTCCCCCGATATCCAGCCGTTTTGGTGTAGGTACCAAGCTGGATTTAATCTGCCTTTATCTTCATACATGTAAAAATCAAGTGGAATTCCCCCCGTAGTCATCATGACAAAATTCTTCATTCCTATAGGTTTAGGTTTTCCTCGCACAAACTGTCTTAGTATAACTTTTCCATGAAAGGGAATCATTTGCTCATCGATTAACACTTTTTCGATTCTTTCATTATTCAGACAAGCCCTTTGAATTTGATCCAACAATGGTCTTACTTTCCAGAATTTATCCCAAGGGTTCAGCTTCAAATGCGGATGAAGCCATATAGATTAGTTTGGTATCAAACCATTTTGTAACAACTATTTTGTTGTCTTTGTTAACGAGCATATCGTGAGATCCTCTTCCTGATTTTCTCAAATCTTTATCTGTCTTAAATGTCACATCCGTTTTTGGTATTCTATTTTTCATTAGTGTTCCTGTCAACCCTGTTATCAATCAATATTTTTATCGTAAAATATCTGTCAACAAAAATCGATACTTCTACTGGCAGAGAATCTGTAAGTTTTAAAACAACCCTTCCCCCGATATCCAGCCGTTTTGGTGTAGGTACCAAGCTGGATTTAATCTGCCTTTATCTTCATACATGTAAAAATCAAGTGGAATTCCCCCCGTAGTCATCATGACAAAATTCTTCATTCCTATAGGTTTAGGTTTTCCTCGCACAAACTGTCTTAGTATAACTTTTCCATGAAAGGGAATCATTTGCTCATCGATTAACACTTTTTCGATTCTTTCATTATTCAGACAAGCCCTTTGAATTTGATCCAACAATGGTCTTACTTTCCAGAATTTATCATTTTCTTTAGTCTCCTTGGTTACAGAATCATCGTCAACAATTTTGAGTCGTGTTCAAATGGCAAAAAAAACGATTTCTTGACATGTTGTCTGAAACTATTGGTACCCTGGTATTCATTTGCCAAAACATTCGGATTCGTGGTAAATTATAAATACCAATATCCAAGCAGCATGCAATAAACGTTTTTAATTCTTCTGCAGAAGTCTCCAAAGATTTTCCAGTTTTCTTTACTTCCTTCATATTTGTGTACAACGCTATGGATTCAAAAAAAATTTTGTCGATGTATTTATTGAAGTAGTCAATAGGTCTTGAAATATTTTCGGGATTCCAGGGATCTTGCACAGAGGGTTGATATTGGGCAAATTGTGGTGTAAAATGTGTTCTTTTCCATTTTTGGTGTCTTTTTTAGGAATAGAATTTGCCGTGTTACTCTCCTTTAAAATTCGGTTTGCCAAGAGTATGTCATCATCCGAATCACCTTCTGATAAATCACTGATTTCAGCGTGATCGTTACTCCCTACTTCCTAACTTTCAATAATTATTTCATTCTCATCCAGATTTCTAGGTTAGGTTAGGTTAGATTTTTCTTAGGTTAGGAAAGATCCAAATCAGAGTCATCTAAATTCACATTATCTGCGATTTCCTGAAGTTCGGTTGCAGTCAACGGTCCTAAAAATAAAAAAAAAATATTTTAAAATACACTACCGTTTAGGACCCAAGGTATCATCAATGATATCTTGTGTTTAGGGCCAAAGAACTATTGTACCTATCATCAATTTATGCCAATTTCAATTTAGTAAATTTTTTTAACACTAAAATGATCTTACACAGAAACATGCTAAATATTATGTACTTACTTTTATTATTGATGATTTTTTTACCATCTGCCATGACATATTTACTTACTTACTATGAATCTTCTTCTCATTGCCCCGTCTCCTTTCGAAGGTTGGCGATCCACATGGCAATTGTAGTTTTGGAAACTGCTGCGCGATAGATCTCTGCGGATGAGCGGTCAAACCATCTCCTCAGGTCTTTCAGCCACGAGTTCTGACGTCTTCCTACTGATCTTTTGCCCTGTACTTTTTCTTCCAGTATAACTTGAAGTAATTCATATTTTTCGTCTCTCAACACATAACCCAAGTATTGCATTTTCCTCTCTTTGATTATTCTTAGTAATTCTTTTTGTTTACACATGCGACGAAGTACCTCAACATTAGTAACTCTTTGTACCCATGGAATCCTCAACATTCGTCTGTATATATACATCTCAAAGGCATCTATTCTTTTTTCTATTTCAGAGTCCATTGTCCAACTTTCACAGCCATACTACGCATAGTAGATGCTTAACACGGGCGATACTTACGGGCAGAATAACTGCGTTTGCCGTCGAATGCGAAAAATAATTTGTTGAACCGTAGTATCATATATAGATACCTAGGGTCCGAGGACGTTAATTATCGCCTGCATAACTTCTAAGTTCGTATAAAGTTTCCCATAATTTACGCCTCTTCTAAGTCTATAACAATGATGTGCTTCTTCTATCAAATGACGCTTTCTTACAATTGGTTGTATATTAAAGAGATTATCAACGCTGGTCCTCTAAGGTATGAAACCATTTTGATCTTCACTTATTTTTAGTGCCGTTGCTATTTAATTCTGTTCTTTATTATCTTGCAAAAGAGCCTACTAAGACTTTTATAAACTGACAATCCTCAGTAGTTTGCAGGATAACTAGAATGTTCTGTTAACTGGTCACCTCTATATTTTATCATTTCCTTTATTATTCCACCTGGTCCTGAAGTCCTAAAATTCTTCTGTAGAAGAGTAATATAAAAAGTAGGAACAGTTTATAATATACATATATAATAGCATATAATAAACAAGAACCATTATTTTTTGTAGCTCTTTATATTATTCCATATTGCTTCTGTGTTTAGGTAAAACCATTTTTTGTATTTTTTGTCGTTTTCTGTAATAATTTGTTCTGTTCCTTCGATCATCCATAATGGACTGCTTGTCTTTGACCCTTGTGTTCCATGGTAACTGCTTTTTTAGCAGCTTGATGTTCTTATTTTAGCGTATTCAATAAAAGTTTTCTTAGTGTACAAAGAGTTATATATAAGATTTAAATATAAAAGTTTGTCTTTATCATTTTGTAAATGTCCAATCAGCTTGAAGCATATTTCTCAAAAGACACCTCTGCCGGATACACACTTTTTCTATGATTATAAATGACTTACTTTTAATTATTAAAATCATTCACCTTTAACAAAACCACATTTAGAAAATATATTATTTGTACATGGCAAATAATAAGCAGACAGGTTTCATGAGCGGCGTTGTAATATAATCTCAGCAGTCATTGCCCAATTTCGAGTTTATTAAAATATTAACAGCATTTCACCAAACTATAAACATTTTGTGAGATATTTTTCTCATATATTTTTTTAACAATATTTTTTGTTGTTTCTTTTCTATTTTCTTGTTTTTTAAATCCCTTAATTCTTCATCACAAAAGACGACGCAGAAATTGTAAAAGAAGTGTAGAGAAAACCAACACGTTGTAATTATTATTTATTTAAATTACAAATCAAATCACGACATCTGTTTTAACTCCTTCTGCTCCAGGCCACTTTTTGAGGTTTTGAGAGCTGTATACCAGCACAAGTTTTTTAATGAAAATACATTTTACCATAGTTATGATGTATAATAGAAGAGATATTCACCTATGTGGGCCAAAAAAATGTTTGAAGCAATATGAATTTTATATCACAATTTATAGTGTTTACCAGAATATCCACATAAGGATATTTGGCTGTACCAGTATATATCTACCCTTGGATATTAATTATTGTACTACCAAAATATCCACTTCTGGATATCATTAAAATATATCTATGTATTTAATTTATAAATTCACGCCAAATATTAAAAAATAAAACGTATATAAAAAGGCAGTGAACATTTTAATTATATTCAGAACAAAGCAAATAATAAAAGAACAATATTTTTATTACTTATAAAAACTTTCAAAATGTTCCGCTGAGCAAAGTCCAGGTTTGTCCGGGCAAGCAATGCAACATTTTGTCGTTAGTTTATGCACTCCACGACTTTTACGAATCTAAGAGGGTCTACGAAAAGTTTGTGTACTTTTCGTAGACCCCTTTTTTATCCAATTTCTTTTGGAAAATCGGCCATTGCATGCAACGGTTTTCCAGATGAAGCATCATTCATTTCTTGATATCCTTTACTATATTTTAGTAAATATCCCCCAACAGCAGAGTTTTATATATCAATATATTACATATATTATATATTTATTATAATAATAGATTTATTGATACATTGAAACTTGTTTTTGATGGTCTTGGCTGTTAAAATACTTTGTAGTACAATGGCATAAATTGTAACCTATTTTGGTGAACTACGTGTAGGATTTCTGCAAAGGACTGTACGGTTCACTGCATCAACTGATCCCATATTTTGAATGTAGGATTTAATATGTTTCGGTTTGTTTATAATAGAGAACATTAGAGAACAAAAGATAAAAGATAGGTTTTTGGTTCCTGAAATGTGCAATGTGTCATATATATTCTTGCCGATATATATACAAAAATTACAGGTTAATCCAGGGACATAAGGAAAATATTTTGATGCCAAATCGACTTCTTTTGCTTTTTATGTACTGTCGAAAATTGAGTCAACCTTTAGAGCTCTAAAAATGCTTAGTCTGCTAAGCGGTGCATTAACTTTTGACATGACAAGTTCTGGTGGTGAAAATCTAAGGAATTTAAGAATTGCCAAAAAGCGATTTTGGCTCATAACAGATTTATGAAAAACTGGAGGACCAGTGTATATATTATCTGTACTTCAATAATCTGAAATTTGCGGAAACTTGGTGAATCCACTGAGAAAATAATAGCCCTATAAATGCATACATTTCTTCTGTTGTCACTGGTTTATAAGTAAGACCAGAAACTTTCATGGCGGTGAGTGGATTATCATTAAAATATTTATCAGCTCTTTGATCAGTTTATTTGCATAGTGGGTCAAAACAGTTTACAGTTTCCATACAATCTTGAAAGTCAATAGCTGGGTGAAAGTTATATTTAACACGAAATTCGGCTTATAAAAAATGGCTAACCATAATATCGCCGTATGGATATCCATGTCCTACTGCGATCCAAATTAATCTACAGAGCCCTACACCACTTTTACAGAGTGCATTAATATCCCCTATATGAATATCCGTATGTGGATATCGTGATAAAGTTCGCCATACCTAAAAATATCCATACGTGGATACGATGAAGACCGAAGGAGTTAATAAAAAATGATTATCCTTTATCGTTTACGAATAAGGAATTTGCAACAATCGACCGAATAGAACAGAACACTTTAGAACGAGATCCTATAGCATACACAAGGAAAAATATGAGAAAATAACAATAACAATACCATACATAAAAAGATTATCAAAAAAAACTTAAAAAGATAGGAAATAAATTTAACATTTTAACAACATTTATAACAACAAACAGATTGAGATCTATTTTATCTAAAACTAAGCCTAACAATGAACAAAAAAGAACAAAGAATTGTATTTATAAAATACCTTGTGAATGCGATCAGTTTATTTGGGTGAAACATCAAGACCTTTCAATATTAGAATACGTAAACATCAATCTTATATTGAAAATAGAGAATTTCATAGATCCCAATATGTGAAAACGCATAGAAAAATAAACATAGAGTTCAATGGAACGATTAAAGTATAGTCCTAAAAGAAACAGATGGTCAAAAGAGAAAAATCAAAGAAGCTGCTCTAATTACGCTAAATGAGACCAATTGTGTCGCAATGTCGGATACAAAGGATACATTATTTATGTTTTTAAATAAACTCATATAAAATCAGAGTTTGGTGTTTATTGAGAGTAAACTAAATGTGAGACCAAATACTTACCATATTAGGATAGTATTATGAGGTTTTTTCCTGTTTTTTTCCTCATTATTTACTATGGAATCACTAACGGGAAATTTTTACTGTCATCATGACATGTACAAATACAAATACAAAAATACAGATTGCCATGATGATCGCCAATATCCGAAACGGATAAGCACTACAAGAAGAAAATGGCATGTTGTTGTCTTTTTAAAGACGAATCACATGCTATGATTTTTCTGCCGGATATTCTCAAGGTAAAGTTGACTGTAATCGATCTTACAATAAAGTCGTCCGAGGAACGCAAGCCAGCAATATTGATAATATCATTTTAAAGTCGTCTACTTTAAAATATATAATGTATGTCTGAATTGTCAATATAAATGGGTCAATATAATTGAGATAAAATTAAATTATTAAAAGAATTTTTCACTAAATAACAAAAAACAAAAATTGTTTAATTTATTAATGTTTTTTTTTTGTATTTTGAGAACGCTTTCCCCAGTGGTAAACTTATTTGAAACTTAAATTGTGGCTTATTCCCAATTAAAATAGTAATTGCTTTAAGATGTCACAAGAAAATAGCTACAAAATAATATTAAGAAACTGTACTCTCTAGAACTTCTCCCAGTATTTAAGAGCAATTTTTCTGCTCTACGTCTATGAGATAATGGTTGACTGATTAAATTATAAAAACTTTATATGGATGAAAACATTGAGAAGATATTCATCTTCTACAGTTATATTTTGTGTATTTCATACTATTGTCTGGTAAAATACCTGATTGTTTAATTATAGATTTGAATGAGCATTTTAAAAAGATAATGCGGTTTATTGGTTAAAAGTAAATACAAATAATATAAAGTTTTCATCTGTAATTGCATGAAAAGCAAACCAATGTGTTATAATAGTATATTACATAACGAGAGTTGTAAGAAGCTTATTACATGCGAGTAAAAAAGTTGCGCGCGAGCCGCGTAGCGGCGAGCGCAGTAATTTTACAAGCATGTAATAAGCTTACAATTCAAGTTGTGTACTATACTTTTTCTACGATTATTTTCATTTATAAAAATAAAAAGTTTAACAAGTAACTTTTATTTATTTAACAAAATTCGGGAACAATTAAATTTAAACATTTATTTATAATAATTAATTGTAAAATTTTGGCATAACTATACCCTTATCCGAGTTTGGCTGTTGTTCAATAATACATGGTGAATGGTGAGATGACGTAAACTGTGCGGTGTGTTCTTTTTGAACATCGGTATTTTCAGTGTATGTAAAGGTCTGTAAATTTCTTTCAATTGAATTTATAATTCTATTGGCCGTTGACGTCTTATTATTTATTGACTCATCGACATATCCTTCGGCCGTTGTTGAAGATTTCCATCGGCCGTGTCGTTTAAGAGCTATTAAATCACCACCGGCATCTACCAAAATAGTGGCAGAAGTTCGTCTTAAACAGTGATCTGTGTACATTTTGGGATCTGGTAACTTTAAATATTCGGCTATTTGTTTAGGAACACCGTCTATTTTGTTTAATCCTACCACCTGTTTCGTAAATTTCCCTATTTGATAATTAAGAAAAAAATGATTTATTTGCGGATCGCTAATCAGTAGTTGAATTTCTATATATTGTTTGCAGATTTTATAGAAATTTCCGGAAATAACGAAAGATTTACATATTTTGGTTTCCGTACCAGGAATTTTAACCAATAACATGGTACTTAAATCATCAATGTCACAAATTTTAGATTTTTTAACTCTCGTTTCCTACAAGATCCACATATTCCAATAATTGCAATATCCTTAAAATAAAAGTATTATGAGTAGGCACATGTATGTTAACCTTTTAAATAACATACTTTTATTAACAAGTACTGTACATCAGGAGCTCCATTTAAAATAGTTTTATTTCATCAGGATGTAAAATTTTAGATTTTTTGTTTTTGAAATCTTTTGATTGCCTTTTTAGATAAGCTCGCAATTTTGAGTAATTTTCAATATTAACATTAGTTTTCAAAGTTATAATACTTCTTAGCATAAAATATATTGCTCATAATGGGGATGGTTTAAATTTCTTAGTGATTTCTCCAAAATAAGCCAAGAGTACGTTTTCAGAAAATGAATTTACATTATTTGTTGTACGCCAATCCATAAATTGCTGATATACCTACCTTTTTATATCTGCCTCTAGATTTTTCTGGTAATAGGTTCTCGGTAGTTTTCGCAGCTAACTGTATAATATTGTGTGGTGTGCTACTAAATTCATCTTCACTATTCGATGAACTCATTTTATTTATCTGTATTCAAATTACCACTATATTTACACTGACAGATTAATAATTTTTAATCTGTCAAAATAACGTCTGTTAATTCGTTTTCATGGTAACTCGTCCAAGTTACTTACAAGGCTTCTGTGATATTACACATTTTTATAGAACTGAAGCGTATTTTTTTTATTACGTGCTAGTCATTACGTGTCAGTATCTGTTTTAATGTATTTACTTAGCATCCAAATAGTAGGTAATATATAATTTACTAGTAAGAGAGTAGAAAAACATATGTATAAACCCCAATAAAAATGCGTAGGTGAGAAATATTTGTGATAAAAATATATCAATATATTGTGGAAAGTCATATAACATATAGTGTGTGCCAGTGCCAACCAAGAATAGCACAAAGAAGGATAGAGCGGTTAATGGTAAGAGTAACAATAAAAGATAAGATCACAAACGAAGACATACGGAACAGAACTAGAGTTACAGATGTTGTGGAGAGAGCTTACAGATTGAAACGAAGATGGACTGGCTACGTGATAAGAATGAAGGATGGAAGAATGGAAGGATAGAAGGTGGACAAGCACGTTAACAGAACAGAGGAAGACCACCAACACAATGATAAGATGATATGCAAAACTTTACGAAACATTGGATCCATACTGCACAAGACAGGGCACACTGGATACAAACAGGAAAGGTCAATGTTTTGCAGTGGATTTAAAACAGGCTGATGACGATGATGATAATGTCTGCCAATGAAAATCCAGCACTCTGTTAAAGATATAAACATCTTTGCAATAATGGATTATAATAAAAGTAAATAAAGATTGCGGTGGTGTTAAGAACGTAGTAAATGGAATTCAATTGGAATTGGTAACTAATCTCTTTTCAAAATTAAAATTCAAAATATTTATGTATGGGTCGCCAAATAAAATCAAGCGTTTCGTGGCCTGCTAGGCCTCCTGATTTTTAACCTATGGAAAAAAAATATAGGGATTTATACTAAATTCTTTAAAACGACATTGGTCACCTTATTTATTTACTTAACAACAATCAATTGCTTTCAAAAGGCATAAATTTCGTCTTTTTGTGTATATTTTCATATTAAAATTCTATCACATTACAAATTGTTTATAATTTACTTTATTTCACTTCTTTAGGGTGCTTTCAATTTATATTAAGCATTAGTGACATATAAAACGTTTGTTTTGGTCCTTGGTTTGTTTTTATTGATTTTGTTTGGTTCGACAGCACTTTAATCGTAAGAATGACGCATATACTTCTTTTTCCATAACTTTAAACAGTTTGTGCATATCGAACCCGGCGACGGCTTTTTTAACACCTATAAATGCACATTACGTTCCTAGAATAGATTCCCTTTATTTTTTAAAAGTAAATCTGCTTTTTCGAAAATCGTGTTCTTCTGGAATATCGTGGAATATCTTTTAATCTATTGTTAATAATGTTTTTTAAAGCAGTACCTACATTTATATATAGAATTTATTTAAAGTCCATATGTCTTGTATTTATGAATATCCTTTTGTGTAGAATCCTTGTTCAAATATTGTCCACTATCTGTGGTGGTTTCACTCACAAAGTCCATTTTTATTTTTACCATGGGTTTTCCAATGCAGCCAACTTATTATACTATATCTTTTGAAACCATACGCATGATGCAGTCGCTATAAAGATCACCACATAACAATATACATATTTTCTTTTTACAATAAACCAGTTATATAATTTTACTTAACGATTTGGTTTTTTAAAATACATTATCGGCTTATTTAGGGCTAATCCTTAGACTTTAAAGACCCTTGTCTAGTCGACCTAAAAAAATCCGGATTGACTTCGTAATGAATTTCATAGTCAAAATAAAATAAATCACAACACGTATTGGCATTTTCCTTTTAATCTCATAAGCGGCTGGATCTTCTAAGTCCGATATTCGCCGCCTCCTGGGGTCCCAATTGCTGTTTTCTCCTCGTGTTTTCGTCCTAAATCAGATGCAGGCCCGGAAGAGATGTTCGCCTTTCCGATTGACGATTTCTATTAGGCCAGTACACTACCAAATAACTTATATTTTAACCTTGAATATGAACAATATTATATTTAAATAATGAAGTGGTTGTCCATTTCAAACAGGTTTGTAGAAATGAATTTAGGACTTACAATATATTTTATTTAACTTACTGTTTCGATCACTAAAATTTTCTAGTCATCTTTAGGTCTGCGGTCACGATAAATTTAAATACTTTACCTAAAAGAGTTTTCTCAGATTTGTTGCCAATATTGCTTATGCGTAGTTTAAAGAAGTATATAAATAGAACGTACAAGCCGGTATAAATATTGTTGTTAAAAAAGCATATACAAAACGCGTAGGCGCATATTTATGCTTTAGAAGTTTTTAAACACTATAGTATAAATTAGCGATTTTTTTAAATAATAATCCTTGCACCGGCATGTAAGAACTATTTACATATTTCCTCAAATAGTGTTCACCTGAATACCGTAGAGTAAGGACCTACTCCGTCGAGTGCGATAGCAAAAAGTGGCCACAGATCAGAATAAGTTAAAATCTAGCTATTAAAATTCTAGTTATTTAAATAAACAATAAAGTGGCAGTGGCGTACCAAATTCTGTTTTCTACAATAAACAATTCACACACACGGAACACAAACAATTAGTATGTATTGTAGAATCAGCAGAAATTGCAGGTAAACAGCAGGTCCACTATTAACAAACATTCAGGAACATGTATCCAACTCCCCAACAATATTCTCCACTAGAATACACATGCACCAAACCACATATACTGGCAACCGACAAATACTCCTATATCAAACATTCCACAAAATCAATTTGCTCTTCCACTAAAACCACAACAACCTCCATCACAACCCCAATCAATTTACTACAACCCAAGCAACCCATCTACTGTAAGGCAGCCCTCAAATACAAAGCTAAAACTTACATATTTAAAAAACTCGGATATAGAGTCTAGCGAAGACGACGATGAAGAAACCCAAAATAAAAACTCATGGGAAGTAGTCAAGAAACATAAAATTTTCAAAACAAAATAACGATCCCAATTTTCCAAGCTCACCACCACCGAAAATACAAAATCGATACAGTGCATTATCAAACGCCGAGAGCCCTGAACAGACTGATACAGAAAAACAACAGAAAATACCAAAACCACCTCCAATATTCGTATATGGCGTCAAAAACTTTAAAGATATGGTCGGTAGCTTTGCACAAATTGTGGAGGAAGAAACCTACTATACCAGAACTCTGCCAAACACTGTCAAGATTACAACATATACAATAGATACATACCGTAAACTGATAAGTCATTTACGAGAAGAAGAAATCATTCATCACATTTACCAAATAAAGGAAGAACGTGCCTACAGAGTTATAATAAGACATATCCATCACTCTATACCCACACAAGACGTATTGGATTTGTATAAATAAAAAGTCGGACATAGATAAACTGAGTAACATTTATTGTTATTTACTGACAAAACATCAAAAATAAAATAAAGATTTACGTTTACATATACACACCATAATACACCTGCATGCAAAACATGTTGCATACCATCAAGACTGGTTTAATATACTACTTCCATTAATAAAACATGAAGAACACTTAATTACATTTTAATTCATACTATTTTTGTTTTTTCTTTCTGTTCTTCATGGATCAGTTAAAACACACCATTAAAAGATGTCACAAACGAAGTTTTACTATCAATAACTAAATTTTAAAATGTATTTTCTTCATTATTTTATATGTTATATTTTAAATGTGTGTTATTAATGTTGAGTGTCATAGCTTTATATAAATAATCTCGACGACTAGTAAATTGCACTGACAATTTGTGATATATTGTAAATATTTACCCATTCTTCTAATAATTACAGTGTCTTGAAGAAGGAATAAAACAATTCCCAAAGCTAGACCAAAAGTCAAAAGAGTGTTTCTGTAACATCCCGGTTAAACTTTCTGACTGCAGCCCTAATAAACTGTGTTGTCTGTTTATATCGACAGTCAATATTATCCAGTGTTTCTTATATATATATATATATATATATATATATATATATATATATATATATATATATATATATATATATATATATATATATATATATATTATGTGTATGTGTGTCACAAGTGTATCCATTTAATGGACATCTTATAAGACTGGCCTACGCGAAGGACTTCTCCTTTCCGATTGACAATTTCTATTATCCAAAGCGGGACAAATTAGTGGATTATTAGTTCTGGTGATCAATGATACGGTGCACATCGTCGAATGGCACAACAGCGGGGAAAAGGAGGGGATTCTCGTAACGACACGTTGCTGTTATCCAATTTAGAGTTCCAATAAAACTGCCAGAGCAAAGCTCCATCGATGTTAAGTGACATGAATTATCCGACGGGGCATCTTTCATGTACCCCCTTGTTTGATTTTCTCCATCAGTTTCAATGTACGCGACATGAAATACTTAGGTCGAAAAGTTGGCTGCAAAGAAATATAGTTGTGCATTAATTCAGGTAATACTAACCAAAGTACAAGAGCTGTTACATTAACGACTATAAAATTGACAAATAATGTTAATACCTATTTTAATAATTCTTCAATCCAAAGAGAAATGGTTACAAGAAAAATGTCAAGAGATAGAAGAGCTAGAACGAAGACATGATAGTTTTAATATGCATTAAAAAATCAAGGAGTTTACTTATACTTACAAGAAAAAACAGTTTGGTAGGTTAATAGACGAGAACAACAAACTTATTGTAGATAAAAAAGAACAGTCACAGACTTGGGCAAATTACATAAAAGATTTGTTTACGGATTATCGTCATATTCCTACGACCACTCTTCATCTGAATGGACCAAAAATATTGAAAAGTGAGATGATAAAAGCTATAGATCAAACGAAAGATGGGAAAGTAACAGGATGCGATGAAATACCAGTCGAATTTTTAACAGTTTTTAACGAGAACAACCTGAATGTAGTATTAGAACTGTTTAATAAGATATACGATACTGGTCAAATTCCATCGGACTGGTTGAAATCTACATTTGTGCCCCTTCCCAAGAAATCGAATTCTAAGACGTGTAGTGAATATCGCCTTATAAGTTTAATGAGTCACACCCTTAAAGTATTCTTGCGTATTATCCATTCCAGAATACGAGCAAAATTAGAACACAGCATAAGTAAAACACAGTTCGGTTTTAGTTGCGATTTTGGAACTCGAGAGCCGCTCTTTGCAATACAAGTTTTGATTCAAAAATGTCTTCATACATCTTACAGGACTTGACACTAAAGACATCCAGATTATAAATAATCTATATTGGAATCAAACAGCCCACATGAAGAATGGACCTATGGTGAGTGAAAACGTAACCATTTCGAGAGGGGTTAGACAGGGCTGTATTCTTTCGCCACTGCTTTTCAACCTGTACACGGAACAAATATTTCTAGAGGCACTGGAAGAGTACAACGAGGGCATCAAGATTAGTGGCGTACCAATAAGTAATTTTCGATATGCAGATGATACTGTTATACTGGCCGATAATATCGAAGATTTACAGATGATGCTAAATAGAGTAAATACAATTGGCAACCAATTTGGACTGAAGATCAATAGAAAGAAAACTAAATTTATGGTGATCAGTAAAAAGAACATTCAACATATCGACCTGAATATTGAAGCCGAACGTATTGAAAGAGTACACCGATTTAAATATCTGGGATATACGGTAAATGATAAGTGGGACCCAGATGTAGAGATTAGGATCCGAATTGAAATAGCAAGATCCAAATTCATCAAAATGAGAAAGCTCTTAAGCAACCGCCACTTAAGCGTTAACATTCGATGGCGCGCCACGAAATGCTACGTACTCTTTACGCTACTTTACGGAGTTGAAGGGTGGACGTTAACAGCAGCAACTATAAAGAAGTTAGCGGCTCTAGAAATGTGGCTGTATCGACGCATACTGAGAATACCTTGGACAGACAGAGTGACCAACACAGAGGTATTAAGATGAATAGGTAAAGAGATGGAATTGTTAACAACTGTTAAAAGAAGGAAAGCGTCATACCTGGGCCATGTGTAGGTAGTAGGTACCTTGAAGGTAGAAGAGGTTTGGGTAGAAAGAAGAAATCCTGGCTGAGAAATTTGAGAGAATGGTTTCAAATACCAGAAGCCGCGAACATAATACATGCGGCACAAAACAGAAAAACCTATCGTTTGATGGTCGCCAACCTTCGGTAGAAGACGGCACATAAAGAAGAATTCGTCAATGAATGTGGGCGACCATCTTTTTCTAAGCATTTCTATTTCCCTAAGTAAAATCTTTGTATTTGGGTTTGTACAACTAAAGTCAAGTTTGTCACGTATTTACACTTCTAAGTGGTTTTATTTAAATTGAGGCAAAATTGATCTTTATTAATATTGTTATGATTTGCTATAATTCGCACTAATTTCGCTTTAAAAATGGAATGGACACAAGAGATGCTTTGTTCAGCTTGAATGTACTGGCCCAGAGATGCACGACATGAATCAGGACATGTACTTATGTTTTATGGATTTTAAAAAGGCATTTGATAAGGTTTAACACAAAAAGCTTAAATTTAAAAGCAAAAATATTGTCAGTCGTTATATGAAAATTATATCTAATCGATATTGGAATCAAACTGCCAAGTTAAGAGTTGACAACTAGAACACTTGGTATGAGAGGAGTCCGCCAGGTTTGCGTGCTATCACCACTACTCTTCAATGTCTACAGTTAAGCGTTATTTAAGAAGCGCTCTCAGATTCAATAGAAGGTATGTCTATCAATGGAGAAGTTTTGAATAACTTGTGTTTCGCAGACGATACAGTAATAAGGTTAGAATCAAGCCTGAGGATGGTTCGGTGTTACGTATTCACTACTCTTCTTTATGGCTTTAAAGCATGGACATTAAAAACAAGTGCATCTGAATAAGTTGGCCGCCTTTGAATTTTGGTGTTACAGAAGAATGCTACAAATATCACGGGCTCAGAGAATGTCAAAAGCAGAAGATACTAGAAGAATAGGAAATAAAGCTGAAATAATATTGACTATCAAAAGAAGAAAACTTGAGTACTTAGCCTATGTGATGAGAGGGCAAAAATACTCATTATTGCAACTTATTATGCAAGGCAAAATTCAAGGAAAGCGAAATGTGGGACGCATTATGAAAGTGTTGAATGCATTACTGTGGATCTTTTTAAAGCTTCAGTCAAAAGAGTCCGCATAGCCAGGATGACTTCCAATCTTTCGATAGAAGATGGAACTTAAAGAAAAAGAATATAGTTATGTAAACTAATGCACAATCTTATTCACATTCGCGATATTCTTAAACACATTTGAACGTACCTTCTTATATCGTCAGAACAATAATTAGGCCAATTCGGTGGATATAAAATTAACAATAATGGAAAACTATTACTTGAGTTTTGTTTAGAACAATATAATGATTATCACTACACATTTCTAATAATAAAGATACGTAAGATCACAAGAGAACAAATACAAAAATATAGTTAAAATGCATAAACTAACACTGAATGAAAAATTTCGAACAACTGTTAAACCGAAAGTACGGAAAAGCAAAAAAAAAAACTGAAAACAACGTAATTGTAAGATCAGAAAAAAGCACTGAGGATACATAAAACTATACTTAACGAAGAGCAACAGGAAGTAATAGGAAAGATAGAGACTGGGAAAGCTCATGAGAGCGATGAATTAAGTTCAGATTATTATACCTTGGCAAAAGCGTCAATAAGAGCGTTCACAAATAGAAAACGCAAATTAAGAACGAAAACAAAGACAAGATTAATGAACAGCATTATATTACCGATATTAACATACGCATCTCTCGCATGGGGACATATCTATAAAACAACTAAGAAAAGCAAACAAGCTGCCCACAACAGCAACCTCAGAGAAGCAGTCAATGTACCGAGATATGTCGCTGAATGTTTTCTGTTTAGAGACCTATAAGAATTTAGGATAACCGATATAATGATAGAAAAAGTAAGTAAAAAATTCGCGGAACTTGAGAATTACCAAAGTCCGATACTGCGAGTGTAATGAGATATGATGCGTTCCATCGAATGGAAGCACAAATATATGAAACAGCAAATACTGAAGTAAAAGTAAATATGTAGAAAGAAAGTTAGTATACAAAACAGAGGGATAGTAGGGGAAAGTGGTCCACATTCGGACATAGGGAAAATTCGGCTACTCCCAATATATCCGATTTACGTCCGAATTAGGCGCCAATATTAACCCAAACTGCTAGAAGAAACATCGTCCGACCTTGGCATTGTGTTAACACAGACGAGTTTTAAATAAGTGGTAGTTATTTTTTCGTCGTAATTTTTTACGGATATTAAAGGTAAGTTTTATGTGTTTAATTTTTGCTTGATTTATAAGTTACTTTTGTTAATATATGTACCAACTGCCGTGCATATGATAGAACATTTATTACTTTTGTAATGTTAGTAAAACATTGCCTAGTTTTTCAATTTTATTTAATATTATTTTAGAGCACGTGGGGAAGTTTTCGGCTAACTGTCATGGGAAAGATTCAGTTAGTAGACGAATGTTCCCCACGTACATTATTTGTATATTGATCTTTTTATATCTAAGTAAGTAATAATTTCTGTTTACTAATTTGTTCTAGATGCCTAGGAATTACACAAAAAAACCAATCGCTGTGACATTAATGAAAATCCATGAAATTGGCCATTAAAGCTGTATTGACAGGGCGTTTGAGTCAATACAAGGCTGCCTAAGAGTAACAAGTTAAAAGACAAACCATACAGTTAAGAATTAAGGTCCTTTTAAAGAAAAAAACTAAAGAAGAGCTTTTGGCTGGATGGGCTGATTCAGGCAATGAAAGTGAAGGGGAGGCTTCGTATACTAGCAAATATACAGCTCGTGAA
The DNA here is from genome assembly GCF_040954645.1 of Diabrotica undecimpunctata. NCBI lineage: Eukaryota > Metazoa > Arthropoda > Insecta > Coleoptera > Chrysomelidae > Diabrotica > Diabrotica undecimpunctata. The sequence goes on along the minus strand of NC_092808.1, from coordinate 8,612,363 downwards.
GTTTTTTACTTGTAGCTTACATAAAAACGTGTTCCAACTTAAACTACGCCTAAACTAACTAGGGAAACTAGCTTATGATTTTGCTAATGCTCTACCAAATACTACAGCACCAAACAGATGGGAGTTGAATAAAATGGCAGGTTAGTTTACTTCTTTTGTATATGGGTAAATTAAAGCAGCTAAAGAAATATTTTTTAGGTTTGGAGTGGCTACGTTGCTTTAATAAAAAGATATCACAACGATATCTCGCTTCGTAAACCCGAAAATACAAGTATAAGTAGGTCGATGGCTTTTAATAACCACTTATAGGAGATTTTTTTACCAAGTATGCCAGTGTCCTGGAAAAATACAAGTTTAAGCCGGAACAGATCTGGAATCTGGACAAGACTGGCATAACGAACAGTTATGCCACCTACTAAAGTTGTTGCCTCAAAGGCAAAAAACAAGTGGATCTCATCTCTTCACAGGAGAGAGGTGAACTTGTGACGTTCGTAGGGATGATTAGTGCAGGTGGTTGAAGCCGTACCACAGCCTTTGTGTATCCTAGAATTAGAAACCCTGAAAAATATTTAGGCGACAAATACCCAACATCTGCCATGGCGTTAGGGAATAAGAAAGGAAGGATGACATCTAAGCTTTTCCCAAAAGTACTAAAACACTTTGCGAATTCTGTTAAAATATTCTGTGGAAAGCAAGGTAATTCTGCTCTTGGACAACCACGAATCCCACATATCTGTAGAGGCCATTAAATTGTGTCGAGAAAAGGGGATCGTTTTACTATCTTTTCCACCTCATACGACACATAGAACTCAGCCAATAGACGTTACCGTATTTGGATCGTTTAAGTCCTATTTGCATAGGACTTACGATACTTAAGGACTTAAGATAGAGAGCAATTTGCTGTAGTTATAGCCAACACGCGCTATCTCAGAGTTGGAGAAGGCACCTTAAGAAGAAGTCCTATTTAGCTACAGCTCAGCATGACTGGCTACTTTCAAATCCTTACAATTCGACATGTGGCGCGTTTGGCTAAGAAGGCATATGAATGTGCATTCACAATTAAAAATATAACCAGCTCGTTTAAAAATACTGGTCTGTGGCCAATAAATCGACTTGTATTCAGTGATACAGATTTTATGCCAAACGAGGTAACCGATAAACCATTATTGGAAAACAAAGACGTTAGATCTATTCATACCATACAAAATGACATCAAGCTGTGTAGTAGAAAAAATTATTAATAAAACACCTCCATGCTCGCCTCAAGTTCTTCCCACATCGACTAACACACTGAGTCAAATTAGACCATATCCAAAGAAACAACTTGAGGAAAAGAAAAAACAAATAAATAAGAGAAAAGCACACTCAACAATATACACAGACACGGCGGAATACGAAAAAGGCAAAGTTTAGATGCAGAGAGAAAAAGGAAACTAAGTTTAAAACAGAATAAAGCATTAGTAAAAAAAGATTTGATTATACTGGGTAGAAAAAGAAATATTTCCATGTCAAGCGAGTCTAGCACTGACGTAGTTTTGCAAGATTGTTCGTCAGACGACGGCGAAGAAGATTTCGAATATTTTAAAGCCATTCGCGACAATGAAAATATTGGCGCCGGAAATTTTGTTCTTGTAAAATTTCTTGTTTTCAAGATAGATATTTTTTATGTAAATCAAATAACTTCTTTCCAGGATGAGGATTACGAGGTCAAATTTCTGCGCCGTAAAAATAATACAAACAGCTTCTTGTTTCCCATTGTCCAAGACATTGCAGTAGTAACAAAAAAGATATTGCAGCTATTTTGCCTTTTTCTTCCACTCGTGGAACTGCAAGAACATCAAGTGTTTACAAATTTAATGATAACTTTTCTGGTTTAAACGTAAGATAAAATACATGTTTAATTAAGTTTATAGGTAGGTACTTTTCTTTTACACATACGTACTTTTACTGTATTTTAATATATAGCCGAATGCGCCCCTTCATATGGCCGAAACTACCCCCTATGTGGGGTAGTTTAGGCCAATTGTAAAAAAATTTAAAAATACAAAAATATAAGCCAACTTTATGTCTAGATTTTTTATCTCTTTTAAAACAAATTTCTAATTAAAGTTACAGTTTCAGTTACAGGCAGAAACCAACCAGGATTTGTTTAAGAAATCCTTACTGGAAATTCTTAATTTTGAGAAATTCGATCGGGTACTCTACACTGACGCATTCAAAGAGCAAAACGGGAGTTGGTTGTGCGGTTACCACTACGGAAACAGTCGTTAGTTCATGTCAAATACGTGCCACATGCAGCGTTCACACTGGTGAACTGTATGCTATTTACCAAGCCTTCAAACTCTGTACAGCACCCAATCAACATATTGCCATCTGTACAGACTCCCTTGCCTCTATCCAATCCATCAATAATCTATTTACTAATCACCCTCTTGTAGAAAAAATCCATGACACTTACCAAAATCTTATCATCCACGACATCCATATCACTATCATATGGATTCCCTCCCACATCGGTATTATGGGTAACGACAACACCGATCGCTTTGCCAAAGTAGCTGCTGTATCTATCCAATTCTACACCACATAATATACAAATTGCCAGTGACCTAAAAACTAGTATTAAGAAACTCGTACGAAATTACTGGCAGAATCATTGGAAACAATCCACTACATTTTTACACAGATTACAGATCAAAACATCGAAACAAATATAAAAGGATATTTTTATTAGAACAAATTGTGGTTAAATCTCTTATAAATATTTAAGTGTAGCTAAACGTGAATTAATATAATATAAATCGACATACTTCTAATAACAATGAGTAGTTGATGCGACAGAAATTATCAATAAAAACATTATTTGTCTTATCTAAAACTAATTTTAACTTGATTTCAAATTTTATATATATAGTTTTTAAAATATCATATTCTTGTTTTCTTTACTAATATCTAGCTGTCTCTCGTATTTGTGGTTTGGTTTTTAAATGTAGATAATCGGTTAAAAAATAAGGAATACATTGTAATTTAACAGGTTTTAAAACAAGTTAGTCTCTTTTGAAACAAATAGTACAAAGGCAATAATATACATCTACATTGTATGTGAGGAATCCACTAAATATTTATAAGCTACCAGTTAATCATAAAAAAGATGTCATCTAATTAGCGTTTAATGGTAAAGTACATGTCTGTTTTTACCGATATAAAGGTACACAAAGCGTCAATCGACATTTCTCGAGTAAAAAAATTCATTCAAAAATGAACAGAATCCACTTCTCTGAAAACATCTCTAATCAATAACGTCGAAGGTATGACAAACAAATTAATTGGTACATCAACGACAATATCAAGTCAGTTCATGTACGAAAGTTATAAAGTTCAAGTTGCAGCCGTTGTTCATGTCCATGTTTGTCCAGCTATTTTCAATTTCCATTTTATTTCAAGTTAGTAGGTACAATTTACAATGGCAACTTTTAATTAAGCAAACGTTCTCTGTGTTTTTTATTACTGGTAAATAAAGATTCCATGCGTTTTAAGACTACGACCACTATGCAAAATAGCAGATAAATACAAAAGTTTTTAATTGAAATGATTTGTTTTTATTACAAGCTTTATAATAATTGCGTGTGATTGTCCGACATTTAATTTAATTTTTTTATTAAATAAACACCAATAAGGTGCTAAGGAACATTAAAATCTTATCAAAAAAATGATCAATGAGCAACTTTTTGCTAGCCTAAATTTTATTACTAAAAACTTAATATTAAGGGTAAATTCAATAGTAACAATTTACTGCACAAACAATAACCTACTTCACCACTTGCACTATACTTTGCATTTCACTTAACTAATAGATCAAATGCCATAAGTCAGTTAAAAAAATATCCGTAAGGGGTGCTTACGTCGGGGTTTGGTATTAAATCATAACCTCACATTATTCCTTAGATTCAGATATACATTTCAATACATTTTTGTAGATTTTCAGCCAGTTTTACACTGTTAATTTGTGAAATTAGTCAGTTATTCAACCCAATACCGCACAATGTAGCAGATCTGCTATAACCTATTTAAATAATCGTTTCCGTAAATTGTGTGTGTTTAAAGCCGTCGCTGTGCTTCGTATTAAATCTGATACGTCCTTACGTACTAGAAAATAAGGTTGCATATCCCGCAAAGATAGATGGCAGAAGAAGCATCGGAAGAAGACGAATTTCATGGCTCAAGAACCTGAGAGAATGGTTTGGATGCAGCTCAAAACAACTATTTAGAGCTACTGCCTCAAAAATTAAAATAGCTTTGATGATTGCTAACCTCAAGTGTCTATTCGCATTGAGCAAGTGTTAGAGCTCTTCAGATTTTGGTTGGTTTTTATTCGTTAACTTTGTTTAAAAGATAAGTAATATGAATATAGCTCGAGCTAGTTTATATTTTTACAAGTAATTTCTTCAAAATTCACCTCTTTTTACGGTTGTATCAGATCTGATACATTACGTTTTTTCTAGGGTCATTATGGATGGTAAAAGAGCTTCGTCGTAGCCTGAATTAAAGGAGTTGGCAGCAAATTTTTGGAACAGTGATGACGACTTGGACAATAGCGACTCTGAAGAATGTTTTAGGGATTAGACCAACTTAGATCCTGATGAGAATATTGATATTCAAAGCTTACCAGTAGAGTTTAAATATGGGATTACTGTCACAGAGTATCCAGACCAACAAATAAAACCTATTTAGGAGCCGATTATCGTCGATGTTGATGTGGAGTTTGAGCCAATCACTACTCGAATCAAAAATGTATTGTGGAAGAAAAAAAACCTATTTATTGATAAACTTGCGAAGACTTTTAGAAGACATACCAATTTTTCTAATGCTATATTGGATTTGTCAACACCCTACAATTTTTTCAAGTACTTTTTTGACAATGAGGTAATCGAAAAAATTGTATGGAAGTCCAATACATATGTTATTCAAAAGGATCTGAGTAAACCTGCTGGACTAACCACCGTAGATATAAATCAATACCTAGGAATTTGCATCTATATGTCCCTTGTTCGCATGCCTAATTGTCGTAGTTATTGATCCAATTTCCTAGGCTATCCGCAAATAAAAAACGTAATGAGTGAGAAAAGATTCGAATTTATCAGGAAATGTATATATTTCAACGACAATACGAGTTGGGATCAAAATGATCCCAGATCGAGATCTTCTTCTTCTTCATGTGCCTTGTCCGTTCCGAACGTTGGCAATCAACATGGCTATTCTGACTTTGTTTACGGCAGATCTGAATAGTTCAGCAGATGACAATCCGAACCATTGCCGCAAGTTTTGGAGCCACGAGTGTCTTCTCCTCCCTGGACCCCTTCTGCTGTCTATTTTCCCTTGAATGATCAGTTGTATTACTCTATATTTATTATGTCTCATAACGTGACCCAAGTATTCCAACTTTCTTTTCTTTATACTTATTCCTACCTAAAGAGGTTAGTCTTTGTATGTGGGTATATTTTATTTTATAAAAACCCTTAAAAGGGCAACATTACAAGCACGAACGTTTTCGGAACAACTGTTCCATCATCAGGTTAAAATACCTAAAATAAGTATTAACCATTTAATTACAGCAAACGTGGTTTAAAATTTTGACTAAGGTTAAAAACAATAAAATGGTTATACTTACAGGTTAACATGCCTGAGCCACCAAAATATTTGGGTAAAAACCCTTTAAAATGAAAAATGTTACCAAAGATTGTACATGATGTTTATAATATTATATGATGTTTAATATTTTAATTAGATTTTACTTCAGGTAACATACACCCATGCTTAAGTGAGTTCCAGTGTCCGGAGAGTAAACCTCTTCAAACGGACTACGGTTGGCAACTGATTGATGAAATACTCATGAACGGTGTCAAAAACAAAATGTCAATGAACCATGAAACAGTGTTAGTTAAACATTATATTACTACAGCCAAAAGATTAAAAAACTTTGATGATGTTAAAATGATAACAGCAATCCAGGTGTTGGGATTTAAAAATTTTTCTATAATTATTTAATATTGGATATAAAAGATGTAAATTACTGGTGTTGTTGAAGGTCATGTTTAAGAGGATGACGTATGCATTAGGCAGCTTATGTTACTCTTTATCGTATGGAGTGTGGTCTAAAAGGTGTAATTTGTGAAGAATTAGCTGAAATATATGGAAATGTCCTTTTATGTTGCTTACATCTAGGACAAGGAAAAATAAATAGTATATATTTGTAGCTAATGTAAGACTTTTTATGTAGATGAAATTGTTTAATACTGCTAGTATCGTAAAAATTTTTAATATAAGTGAGTCCAATAGATTGAGAAAAAGTGATTGAAAATCTTCCGGCTGAAGGAATTAAAGTTATAATATATGTGATTAAATTTAAAAATTTTTGGAAAGACTGAGATCCTCAGAGACCTGGCAGGAATAAAAGTAAATGGAATGACTAAAGAATAAAGGAGAGTGGGTTAAAGGGAAATGAATGAGTTAATCAACAAAAATTAGAGATGATAGAGGTCCTTCATGCTTAAAGCATCTAGCACCCTGAACAAAATATATTTTGGTTATATTAAAATCCGATACATAAAAGCCTGAAATTTTATTTGTGAGTATGGTGTACTAAGTTGTTGACTAAGAGAGGGGGGAGCAATGGTTGATTAAAGGTTTAGGTAAAGTGGGAGAAAGTGAATTCTGATGAATTGCTGGATTGTGTTTAAATGTTTACTGAGTTTAGAACTAATGGGTGGATGGTAGATATATGAAAAGTCAGAGAACTAGCAAAAGAAAAAACCTCATTATGCTTCCTTACCTTACCTTCAAGAACGTCTTTCTGGAGATATCAGATATATCCTAAAAAGATCTGTTGAGAATACCCACATTTCTTTTAAAGTCCTGAACAATCTAGGACAATGTTTAACCAATTCAAAAGATTGCATCAACTACATGGATCGTAGTGGTGTTTACAAATTACAGTGCTCTGATTGTGATGCTACATATATAGGTAGAACCTGTAGATCACTAACTTCCCGTTCCCTAGAACACACTAAAAAAGAGAACACTTCCACCTTCTCACAACATCTTGCACAACATAAACATACCCTCAACATACCAGAAGACGTCTCTTTGTTACATAATATACCCCCAAAAAAAATTTCTAAAATTAGATCTATATGAAGACTTGGAAATAGTCAAGGAAAAGCAAAGAAGCCCCAACTGCGTTAATCGCCATGTATCTTTCAACCGTGACTTTCAACCCTTACACCGACAACTCTTCTCATAACCCACACTTCTCAAATTTACCCCATCTTCTTCATCTGTCCTTCCTTTATAAATGTCAACACCTTAATCCTTCTCAACAATTGTTGCTTTTTTAAAACAACCATTCTCTCTACACTACTGTCACAACACTCCCTCCAAAAGAATTTTTCAGCCCCCTATTGTTAACATCATATCTTTTATACCCTCACTATTTCATTATTTTACAATCTTCACGTTTTCACCATATTCCTGTCCATTCTTTTTTCTTTTGCTAGTTCTCTGTCTTTTCATATATCTACCATCCACCCATTAGTTCTAAACTCAGTAAACATTTAAACACAATCCAGCAATTCATCAGAATTCACTTTCTCCCACTTTACCTAAACCTTTAATCAACCATTGCTCCCCCCTCTCTTAGTCAACAACTTAGTACACCATACTCACAAATAAATTTCAGGCTTTTATGTATCGGATTTTAATATAACCAAAATATATTTTGTTCAGGGTGCTAGATGCTTTAAGCATGAAGGACCTCTATCATCTCTAATTTTTGTTGATTAACTCATTCATTTCCCTTTAACCCACTCTCCTTTATTCTTTAGTCATTGCATTTACTTTTATTCCTGCCAGGTCTCTGAGGATCTCAGTCTTTCCAAAAATTTTTAAATTTAATCACATATATTATAACTTTAATTCCTTCAGCCGGAAGATTTTCAATCACTTTTTCTCAATCTATTGGACTCACTTATATTAAAAATTTTTACGATACTAGCAGTATTAAACAATTTCATCTACATAAAAAGTCTTACATTAGCTACAAATATATACTATTTATTTTTCCTTGTCCTAGATGTAAGCAGTCCGTATTCTGCACTTGTTTTTTGTATCTTACTCATTAGACAACTCAGTTCCTCCATGCTACTTGCTAGAATCACAGTGTCATCAGCATACCTTATGCTATTAATTATTTCTCCATTTATCTTTATGCCTTCTGTGCTTTCCTCCAGCGCTGTCTTAAATACTTCTTCTGAGCATATATTAAAGACAATAGGAGACAAGATCCAGCCCTGTCGTACCCCTTTCTTGATCTCAATTTTATTGGTCAATGTAGATCCTACTTTCACTTCAGCTGTTTGGCCCCAATAGAGACTCGCTATTGTTCGAATGTCTCTGTAGTCGACTCCGATCTTATGGAGAACTTCAATTATCTTTTCGTGCTTTACGTTATCGAATGCTATTGCGTAGTCTATAAAGCATATGTACACGTCTTTGTTCATATCTCTGCAGCGCTGGATGAGTACCTGTAGACTCATCCAGCGCTGCAGAGATATGAGATCGAGATTGTCTTCATAAATTACGGCCATACGGCATACCATTTGAACAAAAGCTTTTTTATTTACCACAAGTGGGGATACAAACTTTTCGTTTTATGCGGTGTTAGTGGATATTCCTAAAATTTTGAAATATACACTGGTACAGAAAACGACAGAAGGAATCTTCTAGCTCCTAGGTCAGGTAAATTAACCAGACCTAGGAGCAAGTGCCAATGTAGTTGTCAGATTATCTAAGATTGTCTAGGAAAATCAGAATTATAAATATTGTTTACTTTGACAACTATTTTACTTCATTGCCTCTACTCCATTATCTTGCTAACAAAGGTATAAATCCCCTAGGCACTGTTATAGAAAACCGTATTCCAAACTGTAAGTTGCCATCTGAAGATGAAGCAAAAAAATGGATCGTGGGACTTCAGTTGAGTACCTATGTGTGTGATTTTGAAAGCGTGGAAAAATCGTAAGTGGCCTGGAGAGACAAAAAGTCTGTTTGTTTGTCAACAACATGTGCTGGAGAATTGCCGAAAGGAAATGTTAAAAGGTTTGATGAAAAAAGAAAGCAAAAAATCAACTTTGAATGCCCTAAGTTGGTTCAGGAATATAACCAACAATACAACCAAAATCAAAATTAAATAAAAAAAGTGGTATATGAGGCTATTCTATAATTTTCTTGATACGACGCTTGTAAATTCGTGGCTTCTTTATCGTCGATGTTCCAGAGAAAAGAAGGCAGAGAAATGTATGAAACTTGCCGAATTTCTGGTTGAAGTGGCATATTGCTTATGCAACGTTGGAAGTATTCGTTTACTGAAGAGAGGAAGGCCGTCACATCTTGAAAAAGAAGTAGCAGAAAAAAGAAAAGGTATATTCCTCCAAGAGACGTAAGGCTTGATGGTCACTCACACTGGCCATTGTACAAAGACACAAGACAGAGATGCAAGATGCCAAAGTGTACTTCTTGTTCGTATATTCATTGTTCAAAATGTGGACTATACGTTTGCCTAAACAAAAATAATAATTGTTTTCATAAATTTCATTTAACTTAGATATTTAGATATTAAAACATATTATACCTATTTATAATCTATTAAAATTTGTTTTGTAAAAATTTGTTAAAATTTTTACAAAACAAACAAAATTTTGTAAAATGTTTTTTAAAAGCTAGATTTTTTTTACTATTTTCAGGCATAAGTTTATACCCTAATGCTCTTAAAAATATTTGTTTTTATTACAATACAAAAAATTGCGCATTATAAGGTTAATATTTAGTTTGAACATTTTTGGATAATGGATATTTCAACGTTGAAAAAATATATGTCTCATAGTTAACCAATGAAATAACGCAAAATGAGTCTTGTTTAAGTCTTATATTTTTAAAGTCTAAAACAAATTATAGTTAAGTAGTAACAAGTCACAAATATTATAATATGGAAAACTAATATAAAAATAAATGTTGTCCCATCAGAAATTCAATTGATCAATATAGGTAGATCTATATATAGGAAAATCATTTTCACAAAGTGTTACTTATTCTATTTGTAAAATTACAAATCATAAAATAGTTATAAATAATTTTATTTATACACCTCTGAGATAGCGCGT
>NC_092808.1:8579356-8602049 GCF_040954645.1 Diabrotica undecimpunctata | reverse complement strand
ACGCGCTATCTCAGAGTAGACACAAGACAGAGATGCAAGATGCCAAAGTGTACTTCTTGTTCGTATATTCATTGTTCAAAATGTGGACTATACGTTTGCCTAAACAAAAATAATAATTGTTTTCATAAATTTCATTTAACTTAGATATTTAGATATTAAAACATATTATACCTATTTATAATCTATTAAAATTTGTTTTGTAAAAATTTGTTAAAATTTTTACAAAACAAACAAAATTTTGTAAAATGTTTTTTAAAAGCTAGATTTTTTTACTATTTTCAGGCATAAGTTTATACCCTAATGCTCTTAAAAATATTTGTTTTTATTACAATACAAAAAATTGCGCATTATAAGGTTAATATTTAGTTTGAACATTTTTGGATAATGGATATTTCAACGTTGAAAAAATATATGTCTCATAGTTAACCAATGAAATAACGCAAAATGAGTCTTGTTTAAGTCTTATATTTTTAAAGTCTAAAACAAATTATAGTTAAGTAGTAACAAGTCACAAATATTATAATATGGAAAACTAATATAAAAATAAATGTTGTCCCATCAGAAATTCAATTGATCAATATAGGTAGATCTATATATAGGAAAATCATTTTCACAAAGTGTTACTTATTCTATTTGTAAAATTACAAATCATAAAATAGTTATAAATAATTTTATTTATACAGGGAAATAATTTAGAAGAAATTCTATCCCTCAGTATTTTATGGTTTTTTGTCAATCTACTAATGATAACAATGATTCTACGATTCTCAGTGGCCCTTGTTTTCATTATTTCTCCCCATGTTAACTGAGCCTCTTTTTTAAATGAAGGTATATTTAAATGTATTTCTTTTTCCTCTAAAAGATCTGATAAAGCAAAAGCCCTGTCCGCTTTAATAAATTCTCCTTCTTCAATAAGTCCTAAAATTTCGAATTCTACTGTAATTTTTCTATTTGAAATACTGCCTCCATAAACATCAGATACATATATAATTTCACCTTTTTCATAGCATGCTATTGGTATTATAAAGGTATTGATTCCATAATATGTAGAATATGTTGCCTGTTGTATAATAGGGTGATTGGTTCGGTCTATTGGAATTTCGGTACGGTCCAGAATAATTTTGTACTGGTCTTCTGAAGTTGTTGCAATGTTCCAAAAGTTAATTTGTTTTAAGCGAGTGTAAAGATACTTGGTCCACTTTTTCAAAAAGTTCGAATAAATACTGCAAAAAAATGCTTTAATGTAGAATAAAACAAGTTAAGTCTATATTTCATAAGCGTTTTTATCAGTTTATTTTCCACAGAAAGAGCACTATGAGTTTTAATGTATGATTTTCCAAACTCTTCAACAAAAAATGTAAATAAAAATGTAAAATGTTTTTTCTGACAAAAAGTCATAAGAAATTAATTGACTTCTATTTCATGCTATCACGGTTTGAGTTGTAATACATATTTTTAAACACTCTGATTTATTTTCATTAGCAGGTATCTCTGCCGGACCACACTTTTGTGTATCATTCTCAACTGTTTGTAATATTTCTGTTTCTGTTTGCTCTTTTTGTTTGTTTGGTGGCATTACTGCTGCACAAAGTCTTTTTCTATATCTATCACTTCTCAAAGAGTCCTTCACTGGAGTCTTCAACTTTATTTTTTGTATATTTGCTGAAGGTACTGCATCTTTTTTAAGGATTCTCCATTGTCCTAGAAAAACAAGATAATAACTTTCATTTGAAAAGTGCCTTTTGTATGCTTGTTGATACTTTTTTCAGACGTGGTAGCGATCAACCATCGTTTTTGTAAAGCTTTGTCCAAGGAAAATTTTAGAAGCTTAACATTGCCAGTTTTATTGGAAACGGAATTGCATTGTGGCACACAACAATTGTAAGATATACTGTAAAGTTTTAGTTAAAGTGTCCACAATTAAAATGTCATAAATAACATATTAAAACTTAGACCACTCACAAAATTGCATACCAACTGGGAAACGAGTACTAAACAATGTAAATAAATGACAGAATAAAATAAGGTTATGTTTTTATACCAAGCCCTGACGCCAGCATTACCTACATGCATGTGATATATTTGAAGAACTTCTTCCTCTTAAGTTATCTAGTCAGATCCGTGTTGTCAAGGAGCTGGGTGACCTTAATATTGACGTGTTGAAGTAGTCGTTGTTCGTGACTCTTGGCAAATTTTTCAATGGTCTTGTTAACAGTAGGAGACCGGAGTTTGTTGACTTATTTTTTCAATAATCAATTTTTACTGAATTATTTTTGGCATACTGTTAAATTCATGTATGTCAGCTGGTTCTATACCTCCTCAAGTATTGTACATATATTTTCAATTTATTCGAATTCTCCGTAGAAAAAAAAGTTTCAAGCAAATTTTGACTGCATTACAAAATAAGTCAATTAGCCTTGGTTGCAGGTTTGGTAACTTTACTTTACTTTATCGTGTCCGGACATGTCATTCATAAAATTTCGACCCAGTATCGGCTTACGCCGGTTCCATCTTTGTTGGCGAGCAACAAATCTTCGAGGGTACATCGATGAGGACAGTTTCTGCATGTAAGAAGATGTTCCATATTGTGTGTTTTTCCACAGTCACAGTTCACATCATCTTGGTCGATTTTTCCCCATTTTGCCATGTTTGATTTTACTGAAGCGACCCCCGTTCTTATCCGATTCATAGTTTTCCACGTTTTAAAGTCTAGGGACTGGCCGGTCCATTGAACCTGGGGAAGAGGAAAATACTCAGGCGGTTCATCCTGCACTGTTCCAAGGAAGCTTTTCCTAGATTTTAGTCGCTTTCGTGGTGTTCGAGCTTTGTAAAGGGCATGCCGCTCGTCCGCGATCTGTTTAATTTTCTCTATGTGCTCTGCAACGCCTCTGCGTGTTGAGGGTTCTGCAAAAACCGCTGCTTTACATAGATTTGAGAGTGGCGTTGGTTTTATGCACCCCGTTACTGCCCGCGGGTTTAGTTGACTAAAGGCCTGGGATTAGTTAACTCAATATTTTCTTAGTGATGTCATAAGGGCAATAATAGTTACCTAAACCATCCAAATACAAATGCAGATTCAATTGTTCACGTTTAACTTTTAACTAATTTTTAACTATACCTTTTTTAACTAATTAAGATTCGATATACCAGAATAGAGGTTTACTAAAAACAATATACCTAAAAAAATATATAATAAGCTTAAAGTCATTTTTCAGATCTTTTCAAAGTGAGGTTAGAGGATAATAAATTAGCTAAACGTCTTTCCACTGTATACTTTTCTCTTAGGTAATTACAAAGTACTTTTCTGCCACGGATTTAAATTCCCAAAAAAGAATAATTTATCTAAAATATTTCATCAGCATCATCAATGGCGCTACAACTCTTCGTGAGTCTTTGCCGCGTTTACTATTACCTTCCATGTTTGTCGGTCCTGTGCCAGTAATTCCCATTGTCGCACTCCCATTTTCTCTAGATCTTCTTTGACTGCATCTTTCCACCTTTTTCTAGGCCGCCCTACAGACCTTCTTCCCTCTGGCCTTTCCCAGAACATTTATTATTTAATATAAATATTTAACCTGGAAAATTTTTAAAATAAATTCTTCCTTATAATACATAGTTTATTGGTCTTTCTAATAATCCACTAGCCTAATAACTTTTAACTATTCAACGTGGGTGTGTATATCACGTTCAATAAACTAAGTATCAAACGGTACAAATACAATAATTACAAATACATGGTATGTTTTCACGTACTGGCTATATTTTTAGTTAATACATCAACCTATTGTTAACGATAGGGTGAAGCGGAGTATTTTCATCGACTATTTCACTAGACTATTTTTAACTGAAATAACGTCATAGCAACTCCACGTTTCCTACTGACAAAACTCCTTCCTGCGCGTAATTTCTCAGCGACAAACTTATGACTGATCTGTCACGAAGATGTCTGATAATTCTATTGTTGTCAGTTTGACACACGTCATTGAGACGTGATCAATTTTGGACAGATAAAATGAATCCAGACAAAAAATTAAGATTGGGATGCCAGTTAGGTGAAGAAATCAAAAAATTGATTTCGGGAAATGTCCCATTAAACACACAAAGGTCCAGAAGCTCTATTTGGACCCAATTCTACGAGTTCCTACGCGTGAGAAATTTTACGCTTGAAAGAAGTACCACCATAAGAAGACTAGCAAAAATTCTCGAGGATTATGCCTTTAACATGCACAAAGGCAATGGAGAAGACTATAAAGAGTCATCTGTAAAGTCAATGTGGAATACTACCGCAAAAATGGTACAAGAAAAATATTTTATGGAGTGGCATAAAAATCGACCCTTTCACAGATATGTCTTTCAAATGTGCAAGATTGGCCAGATATATCAAGCAGAGGCAGCTTTAAAGTGTTCAAAACAAAAGAAAACTCAGTTCAAAAGCATTATCCACCGAAGAACTATTTAAAATCATCCAAATCTACGACGAGGAAACCCCCTTCTTCTTCTTCTTCTTGTGCCACTCCTATTGGAGATTGGAAATCATCAAGGCTATCCTGACCTTGTTTACAGCTGACCTAAAGAGTTCAGCAGTTCAGCAAAGCAGCAAATGGCTGGTAAAAAATTCATCAAACAAAAATGTATGCCTAGTTAGATTACGAAAATTCGATACAAAATCAGTTTAAACTTATTACTCAGGGGTATTGAGGTAGCCGGGTTTTTCATCACTTCAAAAACGCACTTTGAAAAATTTATTTTCCTTGTTCAATAATGCAATGTTCATTTTGACTTCATGACTTTAGTTCACAAAATTTTCTAATTTATTGCTGCATTGCCCTGCCTATTAATATACTTTAGTTAGTTTAATTAAACCTTGTAAAAGTTAGAAGGAAATTTAAAAATCGAGATCCTCTACAGTGGAAAGAAATAAAAAAAAAATTCGAAAAGCCAAAGAAGCCTGGTTTGAAGAAAAATGTCTTCAAATTGGAAGGCAACCTTATTATAGACGTTTTGAACAAACTTAAAAGATGGGAAAAGTACATTAAAGAATTATTCATCGATTTGAAAGAAATGCAAAATTGTATTACAGGCCCATAATAACAATGGGATAATTAGAAAATGGAACAAAAATAGCTAAAAAGGGAAAAGCTACAGGACAAGATAAAATGCCAACAGAAATACACAAAATATTTAGAAATAAAGTAAACAATCATTTCTTTAAATAAACTATAAGAAACAAGAGGAATACAACTCTTAATAGAGGCTTAGAAACAGTGTCCCAAATATAGGACAATCTCATAAGACACTTTTTAAAATATTTCGTCGAAAATCGTCGTTGATTATCTTTTATTTTGATTGACATTTTTAGCGTGTGTATTATAGGTTACACCGGCCTCTGAGAAAGTTTTAGAAGAAATAGGTGTAGGGGCCAATGTGTACACTAGGACACATTATTGTGGACTAACTTTTTTTTGTTTCAGATGATGAAACTTATTGGAAATACTTATAGAAGAAACATTTTATTACTCCACTTGGAAAATATTCACCATTGTTAAGAGAGTCATTTTCAAAATGGGCTAATACAATGTTTTTTTTATTTCAGATTTAAAGTGATTGACTAAAAATAATGTTAATAGACTTGGACTTTTTAGTTATCTATTTAGAAAAAAAGTTATACCTATAGTAGTGAAAAAATAATAATAATGGACTTTTCAAGTGACGATTCGTATGACGATCCTGATTTTATGCCAAATTAGACAGACAAACCAGATTCAGATTCGATTGTGTATTCCGACGAAGATTCTGATCATGAATTGACTCAACGAGTAGTTCCTTCAGCTTCTAGCTCAACCTTCAGGGAAGACAACAGTCATCTATATACATCAACAGCTTTAAACGAAAGAGAGTTAGTTGAAAATCAGCTAAATAATGTAGTCTTGGAGATGTGTCAAGAAGATAATCCAAATCAGTATGAATTTATTGCAGAATATAAAAGTGCTCTGAAAGAAATAAACAAAGCAATGTTTACTTAAACTATTCTTAACTGACGATATAACTAGTGTAATAGTTGATGAAACAAATCTTTATGCCACTCAAATACTTACGATTGGTCAAGATATCTCTCAGCAATCCAGACTTCATCAATGGCGACCAGTTGATAAAGCAGAAATATATCGATTCCTTTGTCTTGTTGGATGGATGGGATTGGAGAAAGTACCAGTTCTTCGCGACTATTGGCAAACAGATAATTTATATAATTTCCCACTAGTCAGGTCTGTTATGTCCAGAAACACATTTGAAATTATTTTGAAAATGCTTCATTTATCGGACAACACCAAATCCCCAGAAAATGACTGCTTATATAAAATGCGAAATGGAAGAAAAATTTGTATCGATTTACTCTGAGATAGCGCGTCTCTTTCGACAGTATATACCCAATAAACGCCACAAATATGGCATAAAAAGTTGTGCTATGACAAAGGATACACCTGTTGATGTCGATATACTGTGCAAAATCAAAAAATGAAGAGGTTGGCGTTGCTGAAAGTGTAGTAATGGAGCTCATTGACAATCTTCTGCATGAAGGTAGAATTTTATACACGGACAATTACTACACTAGCTTTTTATTGTCATATCGTCTGCTGAACCGAAATGCCCACTTAGTTGGTACATTTAAACTCAATCGAAAATATTTGTCACAACATGTTGTTACTGCTAAACTATATAAGGGAGAATTTGCTGCCAGCACGAGTAAAGATGGTATACTTCTTTATGTGCCGTCTTCTACCGAAGGTTGGCGACCATCAAACGATAGGTTTCTCTGTTTTGTGCCGCATGTATTATGTTCGCGGCTTCTGGTATTTGAAACCATTCTCTCAAATTTCTCAGCCAGGATTTCTTCTTTCTACCCAAACCTCTTCTACCTTCAATCTTGCCTTCCACGATAAGCTGTAGCAGACTGTACTTATCATTACGGAACACATGGCCCAGGTATGACGCTTTCCTCCTTTTAACAGTTGTTAACAATTCCATCTCTTTACCCATTCGTCTTAATACCTCTTTGTTGGTCACTCTGTCTGTCCAAGGTATTCTCAGTATGCGTCGATACAGCCACATTTCTAGAGCCGCTAACTTCTTTATAGTTGCTGCTGTTAACGTCCACCCTTCAACTCCGCAAAGTAGCGTAGAGAGTACGTAGCATTTCGTGGCCAAAGATGGTATTAGTATTTTGAAATGGAGGAATAAGAGAATTGTTTTTCTCCTGACTACAAAAGATTCTGCATTACAGACTGTAGAAAAGACTACACGTTCTAAAAGTATCATCACCAAACTCAAGTGTATAGTTGACTATAACACAGGAAAGTCTTCCATCCATTTGAGCGACCAAATGGCGTCATATAGTACAGCATTGAAGACGCTGTACTAAGTGGTACAGAAAATTATTATTTGAAGTTATATGGGAGACTAGCATCGTTAATGCTCAATTTTTATATAACAATAATGATTTGAGAATATAGAAGTCCCTTAAAATTACTGAATTTAGAGATCAGGTAATACGTTTTAGGTTGCAAAAATACGCAACTAATGTACCACCACTGCCAAATCTGCGTAAGCCTGGAGACAAATTAATTCAAAAAATGCTTGGAGATCCACCACGAAAAACTAAAGAAAGGTTTTCGAAATGCTAAAAAAATTATGGCAAAAAAGTAACTGTGGTTCATAGAAAAATCAAATTTGCAACTCTAGTACAAACAGTGTGCAGCTGATGCAATTAAATGTTTTGTATAACGTACTTTCACAGATATCATCAAATATTTTTTTAAAATAATATTTTTTTTTATTTAATATTTTATCTTTTTATTATTTGCCAAAAAACCCATAGTATCCACAACCCATTTACGTGTGATATCCATTGGGGCCACTACTACACGTCTCCAATGTAAAATGTATTAAACTGTGTATTCTATAGGAAACATTGACTTTCAATATATGGTCAGGGCCACCTACAAAAAAATCACAAAAAACACAAAAAATCGGCTTCGGTCACCAAAAAAATCAAAAAATACCAACAAAAACCGGCGCAAGCCACAAAAAAAAAATTAACAAAAACCCCAAAACCCGGGCACGTAGGGCCCAGCCCCTTGAGCACCAAGTCGCCGAACTGAGCCTAGGCTCAAAGCGGAGACTTGAGGGCCAAGTAAGCAATTTTAGTTCGCGGATAAGCCACATTAAGATAACAGGATCATAGCGACAATGCGCTGTCCTGAGTTTTGCAATCGGTTAGGAAACCATGTTGGGGTTCTATTACCCAGGACCTCCACATGAAGAGCATTTAGCTGATAGTTGTGGCCCTATCGCGCATCAGAGTGTTATAGGGGGGAAAGGGATGGTCTGGAGCATTGGAGCGCGGTGGGGTAACTCCTGTTTTTACTCGAGTTAACACACCTCGCTCCAATGAATTGTTACACCAGAACGTAATTGTTAGAGGTGAAAATTTCTCACAGGCTGGGTGTAATCAAATTGCTTGCTTGCTTGCTTGCAATATATGGTCGACTGGTATATCCTAGAAGAAACACTGGACTCTCGCAGAAGTCTAGCGTGTGTCCTATAGGAAATACTGGCAGTCAACCTGTTAATTATTGTTATTTAATGTATTTGATAGTATCAAAGAATTGCTGCTTCACTCTATCCTACTGATTATATTAATATGCCGAACATACACAAAAACTACATAATCAAACAATATAGGGAGTGTCCTATGCAAATATCATAACAGAAATATGTCATTCATATTTTCGCACGGTCTCAATGCATGAAGATATCAACAGTAGCAACAGGTTCATATTAATCACGCTATTGTCATATAAATATGAATGAATTTTACAACACGCATACTAAATGGGTATTTATTGGTCAAAACGGGGTCTTTTTTACGATCGTTTTGCATTTGACTGTACGTGACATGTTTGTAATCGAAAATATTAAATCCGGGTACATACAAAGAAATGTTTAAATATTTAAATACGTTTTTAGTGGTTTTGATATTCGATAAACATTATTTATGTATGATCTTTTATTTTAACAATCTTTTCTTTCGATGCCTTTGTTCTTTTGCTCTTTGTTGGTTTCTACTTGTTCTCGGTTGAGCATATATGCTCTATCCTATTTTTGTGTATATAATTTTGCGGCTTTTTTTACTTTGGTTTCATATTTTGACTTCTTTTGTTAACTTCTTTAATTATTTAAGTAAAAAATGAACCCATGTCACCCAAAGTTTTATGTAGTTTAACTATGAGTAATCTTTCGATAACATATTATTTTTCGTTCCTTCTTTAGGATTTTGTCCATAAGAAATCATATTAATTATATAATTATCAATGAGCGATTTAACAACTGTATAAAATTAGTAAAAACTCAACCAGGTGCCTATATTCGTTTAGACGTTACTCTAGTATGCTCCACTATCAGAATTAGGTTAAATAGAGTCTGTAAAAATCAAAAAGCCGCCCAAAACACAACAGTATACATAAAAAACCATTAAGTTCTCACATTAAAATGTAATGATTGGGCATTCTCAAGCAATCAAATTACTTATTCAATTAGAAAATAATAAGAAAATCTTAGTTACTTGTCTTTATCGTTTACTATCTGGTGTTGCAGAGGAATTCCTTTAAGACCTAAAACTATATTTAGAATGACAAAAACAAGAACGGACACTACTCGTGGACACTAATAATAATATTAAGAATATAACTAACAAACGTGCTTACGAGTACCTCAATTTTTTATGTATGAATACCAATTTGAATCTATGGTCAACAAATATACAAGAATAGAGGTAAATTCTCAAAATTGCCTTAAACACATTTTATTAAAATCACAGGGAATTATTAGACAATCTAAAGTAGCAGTCGTAGACACGTGTGTTACTGATCATGTGATCATAAAGCGACTGTTATTTCTTTACCACTTAACTTAAAAAATAGTTATGAAAATTAGGCAGAGAATAACACATAATCAATTACAAAGAACTAGAAGAAGAATTAGAAAATTATGAGTGGTGTGAATAGAATGCCTCTAAAAATGTTAATGTCAAATGCAATTTATTATGTAAATTTCTTAACAAACTTACAGTATAAAAAAGTTCTATAAAAAAACACAAAAAACATGAGAAGAAGCGCCAAAGTTGGACAACTGCGGGACTGGTTAAATCCACAAACACAAAAAAATCTCTTTTATCGCAAACATGTCAAAGATCCTGATAATGTTAATAAAAACAATGAATATTTCAATTATAGAAAATACCTAAGTATATTATTAAAAAATGCTAAGAAAGATTACTTTAGAAATAAAATTGAGAAAAACAAGAATGTTTCCAAAAACCTGTGAAATATTGTTAAAAATTGGACAAGTAAAGAAACCAAAAGAAATGTTATAGAAATAGTTACACAAGAAGAAACTACTGTAACAGATGGTAAAACTATCTTCAATTCTTTTGTTTGTTATTTTACAGAAATTGGAGAAACTTGTACCAAGAATATAACACCAGCGACATCGTATTATCCACAATATAACAGCGTGATGCGTTCTGTGTATTTAAGACCGATCTAAGAAAGTGAAATTGAGAGAAATAATAAAACATAAAAAAAATCACCCAGTATTGACAAGATTAGAGCAGAAACAATAAGAATTATAGATAAATAAATCATCAAACCGTTGGTGGAACTAATAAATATAATGTCAATGTCCAGACAAATTTACAGAAACAGTTGTAATTCCTACGTAAAAGAAGGGAGATCAACTAAGTTTGACAAACTACAGACCAATCTTAATAATTACCGCTTTCACAAAACCTTTTAAAAATGTCTTAAAATCAGATTAACATCTTTTTTTGATTAACACAACATATTATTGTCTGAGCAGTTTGGATTCCGTGAAGGGTTTTAGACAAATGACGCAATAATAGAACTCACCAATAAAATATACGAGTACAATCGAATTGACAATAACCAACCTACTACTTGTGTGTTTCTAGACCTGGTAAAAGCATTTAATATGCGGCAATGCTCATAATTTACTGAAGTCTTATTTAGACAACAAACAACAAATTGTTAGGATAAATAATATTAACAGTAATAAACTTCACTTAAGATGCGGTGTTCCCCAAGGTGCAGTATTAGGATCACTACTATTCAATATCCATGTCAACCGTCTATGTAATCTCAATACTGAGGAAATGATAGTAAGTTTTAAACAAGGAAGATCTTATTAAGATTTAAAGAATAAAATTAAATCAGATATGCTCAAACTAATAAAATGGTTTAATTATAAGATTAAACATTATAGTATATATATAAAATATTTAAATCAATAGACACTTGGGAATGCACATCCCACCCACTCTTAAACCCTACCCTTATCAGTTTTCACCCAAAACCCCCACTAACAAACAAACTGTTGACAAATAAAGTAATCAAAACTGGACACAGATCCATACCTCATTAAAGCCCATCAGGCTAAGACCCCTCAGGAATGCCCTTCAGGCAAAACCCTTCAGGACCAAATTGCCCTAGGCAACCGCGAAACCTGAGCATCGGGGCCGTGTGTGACAAATACGGGCTCGATGGCCAGACCCATCGATCACTCAGCCGGCAAGGAGACCAAAACTAGTTTTGCCAAATTGGCAACTGTTTGATCGAGCATACAACTTCCGAACAGGGGGCCGTCAGCCTCCTGCCGATACCCTGATCGGACACACATTTTTCCGAGACACAAAGTCCAAAGTCATGCAAAAAATTAAGCTCAGTAAAGTATATAGGGAGAAAAGCTACACTAAGCTACTCCTACAGTCAGGTAGCCTAACCACAAGTCAAGAAAAACGGAGGGTGTTTTCTTTTCCCAAAATCGCCCGACCTAATAGTTCATAGCCTCCTCTGCGTATGTCAGACGTAGAGGAGGGGTGGAGGAAAAACCTGGGGGTCAGATACGTACCGAGCCAAAACGACTAGCTCTTTTGGAACGTGACCGGTCTGATCTTCGGACATGGGGGTCCCACTGACTAGCAGTGGCATACTCATGTTCCTAGGGATTGGGATGAACCCATGTGTGTGTGTGTGTGCAATAGAGTTGCAGGTGCACAGGTGAAGCGGGGCGTCCGGTGTTGTATACAAACAAGTTTTAGTTCAAGTATGTACCGTTATAAATAAATACAGCTTTTACTTAATTTCTATTTTAAGTTTCCTTGCACCAAAAACACACTCACACACACATACATACGCACGCATGCATCCACACACAGGACAGTATTTCTATGATACTAGGATGTTTTTGATGTTTTTACGTAAAAAAAAAACAGAAATCGATTTTTTGAAAATTTAGAAAGTAAAAGTCCATTTAAATTTCAATGGTCTGACGAGTATGAGCAAACATTAAATATGATAAAACACTATGTACTCTGAGATAGCGCGTTTCATCTTTTATGAAAAGAACTTATTATTTCTGTTCTATTCAAAACTACAGTGTCAAGCTGGGTATGTTTGAAATTTGTTAAAATAACCTTTGGTCACTGAGATTTTCACTGATATTGGACTTATATTAATCTTAGTGTTAGATATTTGCTTTTATTTTAGGTTAATTTTTTTCGTGTAATTTAATATCCTTGTATTATTTGTAATATTTTTAATTATTTGTGTCTTTTATAGAATAAAAACAACGTAAAGAAAAGCATGTGGATAAATATTTTCTATTTTAAATTTTAAAAGGACTTTTTCTATTATTATAATATAATCTATTAAATATCTATTTTTAATTATTTGTTTGATTCTTCTTTTATATATAAATTTTAATACTAAAGCTGCAAAATATGTTTATTTGTCACTCGGTTATTCATTTAAAGTTCGCACATTTATCAACAGTATCAAGTTACGTAATATGCAAAATAAGTGAGAGATTGCGGTGAATACCGAGAGATGAGAAATGACGAGTAAATGGTACGAACGAACGTATTGCAAATGATGATGAAACATGGTTTGTGTCTTAATCTCATCAAACATTAACGTTCTGACTATGGAAAACGCATTTCCAATACCAACACCATGAACGTACCTAAGAGAAAACTCTAACGGTAACAGTTTTTGCATATTTTTGATTACAGTTGATTGAACGACAAAATAAACAAATTTTGAATTGCAAATATAAATAGAAATTTTATTACTTAGTATAAATCAGTAAGTAAACTACGATGAAGTCATAACTTAAGAGGAGTCGAAGTTCACGAATAAAAAAACAATAAACCAAGCAATAAAAATTCTTTACCGAAATTTAACAATAAAAACTGAACATTTTAATTAGAGACTAGACATTTCGTTTTTAATATTAATTCGTAATTTAATATTCATCACCTAGTCCTCTATTCTACATGCAAATGAAGCAGGGGTATTCCATGCAGTCACCTTGTAGGATCATAGTAAATTTTAAAATTTTAAAATCACTTACTGTAAAAATTCGATAACATCAATAGGCGTTTCGATTTATTTAATACAATAATCAAAATTCCATATATTTCACTCCAGATTTTATTCTAGTGATATTTTCAGATCCCTTCCCCTTCCCATTCTAAAAATTTGAAGAGCGTTTCTTGAATTGACCCATATGACCACACCATAGTTTAGGTTTTACTAGTTGGCGAATAACAAATAATCAACTTGATACCTTTTTCTTAAGTTGTGAGATATGAGCCGACCAGTTCAGTCGATTATCTATGGTTATTTCCAATAGTTTAACAGTATCTTTGTTATCTGTATCATTGTGTAAATTACTTGCAGATATAACCAAATTTTGCCTTTTATCTGAGTTAAGTTTTGGTTTGTTTGCAGTAAACCATATCCTAGATTTAGTAGAAACTTCCTTATGGCACATTTTTCCGTTCTGTTCATACAATAATCGGCAATATCACTATCACGAAGGTCCAAAAACCATCAGGTAAGCCATGGCCAACACATGTTCTAAAAACTGATCCCCATCCAGCAGTGTATGTAGGTGACTGCAATAGCCATTGATTATGAGTATTGTAAACATGAAAAGAATGGCACAAATGAGGATACCTTAGTACGATTGACTGAAGATAAGCATTTATCTCTGATTTTTAACACTAAAGACAAGGGTAAATTTAAATCCACCACGTGAAACAATGAGTTTAGCGTCGACCTACCAGGTGACTATAACGCCCCTCTGGTAGCCAAAAGGAGTGTTCTCCAGGATTTTCTACACATCTAGCATCATCCAGTCATTGTAAAGCTGGGCATACAAATTTATTAATCAAGTAAATTTCAAAACCTAGATAAAACTTTACAAGAGCAAACTAGGAAAGTCTGCTTCTGACCTTGTTAAGTGCCTGGGTTGGATACTTTCTGTCAGCAATAACTATCTAACAGCTCGTTTTGTCGAGGCTGTAATAACTACAGCCAAGAAGAGCATGCCTAGAGATTATCTAGAAGAATACATCTCGAGGTGGTGTCAAAGTGATAATTTATACCAGAATTTTCTTAAAACTGCAGACTGCAGATTACCTTATTTATACTTTGAATTCAGCATTACATTCAGACAACAAAAATAGACTGATTAAGTAGAAATCGTAAACTTTTAAAAATGAAGTCAGAAAACTTGGGCCTAAATAAGAAAATTTAAAGATGGTAAACGTTTTCAACAACAGAAGGCAGTTATAAACTCAAACTCAGTGGCATCTTAGATTTTTATTATATTAAGAGCGACATGAGATACAGCTCACACAGGAGATGAAATAAAAGTTTAAAAACTTGAAATCGGAATCGATCGAACATTTCACAAGTAAAGATAAAGAGGCCGCTCTTAAAACATTTTTTCAGGAGAAGTGCTAGGTTTCGACATCCACCCTGAATTTATACTTAACTGCAAAAAATACGTAAAAACCTGGCTAGCACATTTCTTCACAAACATTATCCAGACCGACAAAACTACACGGGAATTAAACATTTAAAAGTTATAACAATAGTAAAATAGGGTAAACTAGCTGATCACCCAAAAATTATCGACCAATTGCTCTTAGACAATAACGTATAAGTTACTTGGAAAAATCATTTTTAAAAAAATAAGCCCAACGATCCTCAAAGCAATGCCAATTGAACAAGCAGGTTTTAGACCAAATAAAGGTTGCACCGTAAAGGTCTACAGGAACTCTGTACTTACTAGAAGCCGACTTTAAAAGAAAATTAAAGAGTTCTGCTGCTTTCATAGATCTGTCAGCAGTTTTCGACACAGTCTGGCTAGAAGGAACGATTTCTAAAGTATTACGCATTATTCCTTGCAAATTCACCATCAGAATAATAGAAAATATGCTCAACGACAGAGTATTTCTATTTATTCTGGGATCAGAAATAGGCACCAGCAGAAAACTCAAAAATGGTCTGCCACAAGGTTTGGTACTCGCACCACTGCTTTTAGCCTTTACATAGCAGACATAAAAACGTAGAATAGCAATGACTAAAACTACTTTTATGAAAATGAAGTCATTTCTTTGCAATAATCATCTCAGTTTAGAACTAAGACAAATAATGGTTAATTGTTATGTTTGGTCCGTACTTTTGTATAGTGCAGAAGTGTGGACGCTAAAAGTATCGATCATGAACAAAATTGAAGCATAGAAAATGTGGGTTCATAGACGAATGCTGAAGATACCCTGGACAGCAAGGGAAAACTAATGAAGAAGTACTAAGGAGCGTCAACAATGATAGAGAACTGCTAAAGACCGTTAAACATCGAAAAATGTCTTATCTGGGACATATAGTAAGGGGAAGTCGATATAAAATATTACAACTGATCCTTAAAGGTAAAATAGATGCAGAACAATTATTCCATATTGCAGAATATCGAGAAGCCTTCGCAATGGTGATCGCCAACGTCGGATAATTCTGATATGGCACGCGAAGAAGAAGAAGAGAGCAGACATGCCGACAAAAACATCAACTAAGTTTGGCTATGCCGATAACTATGCTTTATTAGCCCAAACCAAATCTTTAGAAGAAGCAGAATGGATTCTGGCGAAAGACCTAGAAGTTGTGGGAAGTTACTTTCAAAAATGGAGACTTGAACTCAATGCTTCTAAAACCAAAGTAACCTACTTCCACCTTAACAACAATGTTCACTTTGATAATACACGACTCAACCACTATAAACACCCGAAAAACCCAAGTGTGCCTTTGGGCAAAACGTTAAGCTTTAAAAATAATTTAAGTGCAGTTGATGTGAAGCTAAAAGCCAGAAACAACATCATTCAAAAGTTGTGCGGCACAACGGAGCGCATTCTACAGGTCTACACAGGTCGAATGCGCATCAATATGGATTAACAGTTCTTACATTTAAAAGATTGATATCTAGCTAAATAACACCATAACAATTGTCGCGGAAGTAATCAAATCCACACCAACCTAATAAATATAATAATATAAATAAAGAATATAAAGAGTTCATTAAAAACAGGACGCTGCCGAAACATAACTATACAGAAAATCCAAAAGTCGATTGCTCTGAAGAATATCTTCCATATAAACCGCAGAAACAGCCAGCACCGGGTTCAACAAGGTCACCAAATGGACCCGTTAATGGTTGTAAGCTCAACCAAATACAATTAAAACTTGCAGTAAAGGGAGACCTCCTGAAGTTGACCTAACAGTAACACCGGATGCACAATTAACCACATCTGAACTCAACATGGTCGGTGTGTGTATATGTTGCTCAGGTGGGGTAAGCTATCATCCCCGTCATATAGCTGCGGCATGGTCCTAACAGAAGCTCAGAAGTAAACAACGTATGCTTTGTTAATACGTCAACAGGTGGCGTTAGAAGCAAACATAATAATGAATTATTTGACTATAATATATATTTTTTTAAAATATAAATAATAAAATTACTTTTTTCAATTTTAAAAATTTAAATATAGTATGAAGTTTCCCCCTCCTACAGTACAGCCTACTGTACCATATTTTTTTATTATTTATTAAAATCTCATAAATGTGTCGAATATGGTGAAATTCCATTAAGCTAAAAATGAACTAACAACATTTAATAGAAAACTAGAAATAAACTCTTACAAAGCTACAAAATAAGTTTAGTAGGGTCTACATCAAAATCTCCAGTCAGCTTGTCATTTCTCTAATCACTACATGTCTTCACTACATGTCTAATTAGACTGCTTCTAATTTCAGTGATGAACATCACCAGTACATAAATTTAGGAAAAATAAGAAGTCTTCATAATACTCTAGAAAATGAAGATAATACGAAAGTCTTGTTAAAAGCTTTGTTCTAATTTTTATTGTTTTATTAGAATTTCACAATTAAATTTATTTGTTTTCGAAATTACAATTTATTATGCGATTTATAACATTTTCAGTTAAGCTTGACAGATACTTTAACTATATGTGTATTTTATGTTCCACCTTCTCCTCCAAATTAGCTACCACCAGCTCCGGAGATATACACCCCCCAAGTAATCTCGTATGCTTATTAAATGAAAACACTGTGCATTGATGTCCAACAGCTACTACTATAACCTTTGAAATATTCTTTTACATAAGGCATGCCCTTTTCGCACTTCTATGCCTCCAAGCCGCAATGACATAACGTCGCTGTGATGATGGGGGCATAGTTAAGAAACCATTCCTTTCATTCTTATATGACACCATCAAATATTCATATGCTTGCCGATTCGGTTATTTGGCTTGGGATCATACAGCGAAAAGCTTTTTGATTTGAAAATAAAATTATGGTTGAAGTAAGAGAGGGATAGAGAGTTTATATCATCACAAATCGTGAATTTAAAGCTGATTTTGTAGATCGTAAGTCAGGGAGAAGCTTATGTATTATTAACGGAAAGTATGAGGACTCGGAAAATCAACCACACCAAAATCAATAGAAATTATTAATCACGTTTGTAGTAGTTGACTGTTATTTTTATTAACGTATTATGTCGATAAAAAACAAACAATTATGATATAATACAATCAAGATGAAATTTAAATCACAATAATTACACAAAAAATCTCTAAGGATAGCTTTTTATTACTTTAAAAAAAATTTATTTTTTATAAGACCTAATAAGCTTTAATGAGAAATTATATAACTAAATTTTAGAGCAAGAGTGGGTAGTCGACTCAATCCCATAATAGTAGTCATCATTTGAATCATTTATTGGTTATCGTAATTCCACAATTACCTATTTTTTATCCTTCATTAAAAAATTTGTAGACAACCTTATTTGTGTTGTTCCTTCTTCACTAATTCAAAAGACCTTAAACATTTTTATTAAGTGCAGTTAACATCCAATTTACTAAATTGAAGAGATTGAAAATAATTGTTCGCTATAATTTCTGGATACCAAAACTCCAGACTACAGACCGATTACTGATAATCCAACAACCTATCTGGAGAAAACAACAAAAGCCATTATCAACAAAACCTCTCTTCTTGTTGACATAAAACAATTTCTAATTTCTCGAGAAAAGTCTTCCAGAATACCTCGAGTATATGGTACCCAAAATGCACAAACCTGATATGCACAAACCCGATAATCCTTCTTTACGCCCTATTGTCAGTGCATACAACTGCCCTATACAATTATCGGTCAAGTATTTGGCTAAAACTCTACAACTTCTCGCCAAAAATGCTTCATGATTCGTCAAAAATTCTTTTCATTAAATCGAACTTCTTAAACAATATCATATCTCACAGTCAGACATTCTAGTAAGTTTTGATATCATTTAACTCTTTACAAACATTTCTATAGAAGAAACTGTAAACATTCTAAAAACTAAATACAGTATCCAGCAAGACCACTTATCTTTCATTAAATATTGTATGTCCAACACTTATTTCATCCTATAAAATAAATTCTACAGACAAATAAATGGTGCCCCTATGGGCTCCCCACTATCTCCAGTAATTGCCAATATCTTTATGGAAGACTTTGAGAGCCGAGCACCATCCACATAAATACTCAAACCCACATGTTAGCTACGATATGTTAACGATACATTCGTCATTTGGCCCCATAGCAGGGATAGTTTGGTGTCTTTTTAATCTATCTGAATGGAATCACAAAGTGATTCATCGCTACCGTTCCACTCTGTATATCGAAACCCCACCCATACCAATCGTTACGTGCATGCCACATCTCATCATCCACCTTCACAAATTAATTCAGTCATTAATACACTTGTCTCCAGATCGATACGCTTTTGCAATGATGAAAGTAGACCCGCTGAACTGTCTAGTTTAAAACAAGCTCTCATTCAAAGCAGTTACTGTGAAAATCACATTAATAGAAGCATCCACAGATCTATTGTCCGATCTATCAAAGAAAACATTTCAAATGAACAAAAAGTGAAAATATCTGGTTTTGCATCTATACCTCTCAAGGCCAAACAAATCGTAGAATCCAAAATACATAGGATGTATGAACATTCAATTTCTGTTCGCAATTCCGACTCAATTTCAGCTCTACGACACCATCTTTATACAGGTCACAAAATTGATTTTGAAAATTCCAGAACCATAGCCTCCATATGCTTCGACAAACCAAGTATTATCCGAGAAGCCATAGAAATTGAAAAGAGAGATGACGGCATACGGTTATGGTTCGACTTGGAGACCTCTCATAAAGAAAATATCGTCCACTCCACCCGTCAGTTCAAATCCGACTGTCAGAAATGTTCGCGTAAACCCACGCGCCAATCCCCGCGCGAATCCCCACGCTGGCCTTCATGCCAACCTCCATCCAATCCTGTATAAATGACCCGTCCTTTATTACCAGCACCAGTAATGCATTAATTATTGATCAGTGTAGTAGTGTCTGGGGGCTCGGGGAGACTGAGACGTCGGAAGCCCCGAAGAAGACATCGAAGAGGATGTCGAAAGCTCGGCGCAATGATAATCGACGCGGTTCAACCCAAAAGACTGTTGAGTTTAATATTAATTGCTGTAATATAGAACGACGAAAATTTAAGTATAGAAGAACGCTGGACCAAATGCAAGGAAGCTATCCATACAGCGGCTAAAGGTTTTTTAAAACCTAACCAGGCTAAAATAAACGAAGATTGGTTTGACGAAGAATGTACATCAATTAACCAACAGAAAAATGAAGCATATAAGAGACTTCAGCAGCGCAGAACGAGATCAAACCTGAAAGATAATGAAAATCTTAGACGAGAAGAAAAAAGGACGTTTAGAAGAATAAAGAAAGAACCATACGAAAACGCTCTAAACGAGATTGTTAACCACCACAACAGAAAAGACTCACGAAAATCCTATCAGAAGATAAACACCTGCAGAAAAGAATGCAAACCCAGAATAACAGCATGTAAAGACAGAGATGGTTCCATAATTAGTGACAAAGAACAGATACTAAACAGGTGGGCGAATCATTTTGAAGAACTGCTTAGCGATAGTCGTGTCGAAGACCAAATAGAAATTACTTTGCCTGAAATGGATGAAAGAGCCGCCCCCCACCGAAGAAGAAATTAGAGAAGCCATTTCAAAACTGAAAAATAACAAAGCCCCCGGTTTGGACAATCTTCTTGCCGAACTTTTTAAAAATGGTGGTGACACCCTTTTTAAACACATGCATAAATTAGTAACCGAAATCTGACAATGGAAGAAAACGCCCGCGAACTGGAAATTAGGAGTAATGCACCCTCTTCACAAAAGGGAGATATGATGGTGTCTGATAATTATAGAGGCATCATCCTACTTAACGTGGCATATAAAGTATTGTCCAAAGTATTGTACAGCAGATTGATCTCCTATGCTGAACAAATATCAGGCAGATTCTTGAGAAAACGCTTGAGTTCGGAGTCGACACCCATCACATATTCGTGGATTTCAAAGCCGCATACGACTCAGTCAACAGACAAAAACTTCTACAGGCTATGGTGGAATTTCAAATGCCGCTTTATCTTGTTTAACTAACGGAGCTTAGACTGACAGGCGTAGAGAGTGTAGTCAGAATCCAAAACGACTTTTCAAGACCCTTCCATTGTAAAAATGGACTGAGACAGGGAGATGGACTGTCGTGTCTCTTATTTAAACTTGCACTAGAAAAAGTAATTTGAGAGTGCCATATTAATACGAATGGCACCATCTTTAATAAATATGTACAAGTGGTCGGATATGCAGATGACATAGACATTATTGCTAGGTCCACAGAATCTCTGATCAGATCATTTCGATCACTAAGAGCGTCTGCACTGAGAATGGGATTAAAAATAAACGCACAGAAAACCAAGTATATGTATTGTACTAGATCAGGCAACCAGATACCTAGACTATTAATTGATGATCTGGAACTGGAAGATGTGGACACCTTCGTCTACCTGGCCTCGCTGCTGACCAAAGACAACAATATCAGCGAATAAATTAAAAAAAGAATAGTGCTTGCCAATAAGTGCTATTATGGCTTGAGGAAACAGATGGCCCCAAAACTACCCAAAAAAATTAGTTACCATATATAAAACACTAATAAGACCAGTGTTAACATACGGATCAGAAACGTGGTCACTTACACAGAATGGCCAAGAATTGCTTAAACGTTTCGAGAGAAAAATTCTAAGGAAAATATATGGAGGAGTCCAAGAACAAGGTTTGTGACGTAGGCGCTACAACTTTGAGTTAAACAGAAATTTTGGGGAACCTGACGTTCTAAAATGTATTAAATTAGAACGCCTTCAATGGATAGGACATGTAATTAGGCAAGATAAAGATGCAACGATCAGAAAAATTTTCGACCGAAAAGGACCAGTGGGAAGACGAGCCAGAGGAAGACCAAAACTTAGGTATGAAGATAAAATAGAGGATGATCTAAAATCCATTGGAGGTAAAGCATGGAGAAGAGTTGCCAGAGACAGGGGCGAATGGAAGATTGCTCTGAAGAAGGCTTTGGCCCATAACGAGCTGTAATACCACTGATGATGAATATAGGACTACATTCAGCCCTAAGTCTGCTCATTTTTCTCTTTGTCCTCTTTTTAATTTTCTCAATCTATAAGTTAAAATAAATTTTGCAAGACTATTTCATATAACAGATTAAGAATACCAGTTACTAATATCTACCTCTATATGGACACCATGTAAATGTTTTAAAAACTTTATCAGACCAGTATTAGAAAAGCGCGAAAAAAGAAAGCACGTCCAGTTTTAAGCCGTTATCACGCTTTTTGCTTATGGCATAGCCAATAATTGTTATTATATAAATTTTATAAATTTAGTACTTAATTATGGTTTTGAATGAACAACCAATTTTTTTATAATAAAATAGAAGGAAGCTACTAAACTATATTTCATATGTGATATATACCTTCTATACTATTTTATTTACGCAATTTTTTTAAAATAAATTTTTTCATCCCTAATTTGTAATTTCGAAATAATTACTAGATATACCATATTTAAAATAAATAATTATAAAGTTTACTCCAATAACTATTAAATCAACAGCAAATAAACGGAAAAACTAAAAAATAATCACCGTTTCCCAGATTCTGTTTCTTTAAACAACAACCATTATTCTAGCCGTAATAAAATTAGGATTTTATTCTAATTTTATACGACAGACAATGTTCTACGAATTCCGAATGATTATTTATTTAACGTAACGTTTCAAACTCTGAGATAGCGCG
>NC_092808.1:8554107-8579256 GCF_040954645.1 Diabrotica undecimpunctata | reverse complement strand
CGCGCTATCTCAGAGTAGGTGCACTCCTCCTCAACTAAAAAATGAGCACCAAATAAAGCAGTTTATATATCAGGATATCTAAGGATACATCGTCATTTGGCCCCATGGCAGGAATGCTTTGGTGTCTTTGCAAACCCATCTGAATAGTATGCAATAGTATGCATCCTAGTATCCAGTTCACGATGGAGATGGAAACTGATTCATCCCTACCGTTTCTCGACGTAATCATAAAGAAAAACCAATCCAAGGTTTGGTTATCGAAAACCCACTAATACCAATCGGTAATTGCATGCCAACTCTCATCATCCACCTTCACAAATTAATTCAGTCATTAATTATAACAACACGGAATTTATGAAATTTCTTGTGCAGACTGCCTCCGATCCTATATAGCCCAAACAAATCGTGGAATCCAAAATAGGATTTATGAATTCCAATTCAATTTTAGCTCTAGGTCAACGCCATCTTCATACAAGCCACGAAATTGATTTTGAAAACTCCAGAACCATATCCCCCATCCGCTTCTATAAACCAAGAATTATCCGAGAATCTAATTACATTCAGTAATTCTCCGTTGATTTTTAATCCATATGGCTGTTTCTCAAGTGCTTTGATTCTAGTACAGATTCTTATTGACACTAATATCTTTATCATCTATTCCTATATTTTTTAGTACCTGAATTAATTTTAAATGCTGTACTTTATCGAATGCCTTTTCGAAATCCACGAAGCATGTGCATAGACATCTTCTCTTTGATCACGGCATTTTTATAATAGGATATTTAGTGCCTCCCTACTTCCGATCATCATCATAGTCACCAACATCTTGGCAGATGTGTTGTAGTACATCATTGAGCTTCAACAGCTCGAATAGTCTACTTCCAATAGCATTTCTAAAACCAAATTGGTTTTAAATAATTAATTATTCATACAATCTTTGTCCTCGATCGTTAGGTTCTCCAAGACTATATGGACCTACAGTTTGACCTTATCGACTTTCCCCAATTTTTACATTTCCTGTTTATTAAAATTTCAAGATATCTAGGAATTAATAATAGAGCTTTTCGACTTCATCTTCATATTTGCTTTCTGCAGTATATTTCCATAGATTTAAAATACATTGGTTTTGGATGGTTGAGTATTGATTTGGAGTTATGTTTTCTATCCGAGACTTGTACTAACTTGACTACATATTTACTCAGTTCTGAAGTTACCAATATGCCTACCCCATTTTTGTAATGCCGGTCTTCTGTGTTGTTACCGGGAAGAATATAATACATTACCATCCTTTTTACAAGTTCTTGACTTAGGCCACCTCAATTCGCTGATTCCCAATAGATCTATTTTTATTCTTTTCATTTCCTGAATTATATTGACAAATTTTCTAGCAGCAAATACACTTTTGACATTTCATGTGCAAATTCTCAAATTAGGTTTTCTTATTTATAGGATTTCTTCACACGGTTTTCTCATATTTACAACCTGAGAGGCGTTGTGGTATAAAATATGTTTCCCCTCTCCTGACGAATCTTGGTTTCCGCTTTCCATGATTAGTAACGTTTTAGAATTGAAGTATCAGTTCCATGGTGATTTTCCCTGGGGGTAATTCCTAGGGCGATTAATATTCTTCTTTAGATGCCGTGTCCTTATTCAGACGTTGGCCGTCATCATGTTTACAAGTCCTGAAACCTTTCTCTATCAGCTGCTGCGCGAAATAATTCTTCTACTATAGTACCCACACCATTGTATAATATTCCAAAGCTATGAAAGTTTCTTTGGACATATCCATCTAGTTCCCTCCACATTTCCTTGTATTATAAGCGTAGTAGATGGTATTTGGGTTCTCTAATTATATGGCCAAAGTATTCTGTTTTTCTCTTGTTTATGATGTTTATGAGCAGACGTTCTGAATTCATCATTTTAAGAATCATCATCAACCTGTATGCGTCCACTGCTGGACATAGGTCTCCTTCAGCTATTTCCATCTGTCTCTGTCTTGCGCGGGTTGCTTCCAGTTATTGCCAACAAGCTTCAGGTCGTCAGTCCATCTAGTCAGTGGGCGTCCTCTGCTCCGTATTGCTTCTTGTCTTGGTCTCCACTCGACAATACGTTTTGTCCATCGGTTGTCTCATAATGTGGCGATGTATCCTGCCCAATTCCATTTTAGCGACGCGATTTTGTCGATGACGTCTGTTGTTTTTGTTCTACAACGTATTTCTTCGTTTGGAATTCGGTCTCTCTGAGAGAGACCTAACATCTGGCGCTCCATATCTCTCTGAGTGACGTGAATCTTATTAACTACCTTTTTTGTGACTGTTAATGTTTCTGCTCCATAAGTGAGTACAGGTAACACACATTGGTCAAAGATTTTCCTTTTGAGGCATATGAGTAGATCCGATTTAAATACATAGTTTAATTTACCAAACGCTGCCCAGGCTAATCATATGCGACGTGGGAGCTCACATGTTTGGTTATTTCTGCCCAACCGAATTTCATATCCTAGGTACTTATACGATGTAGTCTGCACAATATCCCTTTCATCAACTGCAATATTTCGATTTAGCCCCAGATTAGTCATTATTTACGTCTTGTTCATATTAATTTTTAGTCCGACCTCCAAGGAAGCATGATATAATTTTTATATCATGCTTCATGATAGAAGTCTAATTCAGCGTCCAGTCTGTTTTTGATAATTTTTGTGAACTGTTTATGTGTGAAAGCAAACTGATAGGACGGTAGTTTTTTAAATCTGGTATTTCTCCTTGCTTGTGTAATAAAGTAATGACTGCATTATTCCATTGAGAATGAGTTTTTTCCTTGGTAGATGCGTTCGGTGAAAAGCTTGGCCAAAGCCTGGATAGTTTGATCGCTTCGATCACTACTCCATCATCGCCAGGGTATTTGTTATTTTCCATTTCTAAAAGTCCCGTTTTGATTTCGTATGGAGTTATTTTTGGTATTCATTCTGATCCCTGGTTTGTGATTTTAGGCAGGGGCTGATCTTGCCTTTCGTCGGTGCTCTGATACATTTGGCGATTCGACAACCTCAAGGATTTTGGTTCTATCAGTAGTAATGTTTCCATTTTTGTTTTTTATTTTGGACATATTTTTGTTGCCTATGTTGTTCGTATTTCGCTTCAAAATTTTTAAACTTTTGTTTTCTTGAATTATTTTAGTTACTTCTTTTGTATGGTTTTCTCTTACGTCTTTTCGGATTGATTAGTGGATATTTTTATTTAATTTATTCATTGTTGTGTAGTTGGAGCCGTATTTTTCCGTCAGCTGTCTTCTTTTACCTATTAGCTATTTGGTATCTATTAGAATATCTTACGCTAAATAAAGATATGGCAGTCCTCACACTATTGCCTAAATAAAACACTATTGCTGATTTTTCCTCAATACATTTCATACATACATTTCATTAACTTTCGATTTTTAAACAATAAATCATAAAATAAAATATTGCTTATTCAAGTATTATCTAACTTCATTGTGGACCGAACGCAACCCGTTATACACATTTAGCACTACGTGTGGCCTAACTTTTATACAACTACTACGTGTGGCCTAACAATACTCTAGCAAATGTATTAGATTTTTGCAAAAGTTTGGAATGTGTTTATTTGTTTTCTGTAGTATCTCATGACTTTTGATGTAAAATAATTAGGGAAACAGGAACTTAGCAGTTTCTAATTGCCCATCTATGGCCCGTTTGATGATTTACCACACGGTAGGTATATATATTTGTGAGAAAAACAATATCTATTATATATGTAACATTTGTCATATATTATCATCACATCTCTGACTTCTTTATAACACGCATTCGCTATAATTATGCATTTGTATGTTTCATGTAAATTCATCATGTTTAAATACCCGCCAATCCACGATTTTCTGGTTACGTGACCCTCCACTAGAGTCGCTGAAATTCCCCCTCTTCTTGAACCCTGCCCTCCCGACCGCCGCAGAATCAAAGGTCACCAAAACTTGTTATTTTTATCGTTCTTTTCATAGCAGATGCGCCGTGCTCTACAGCTCAACTTTCCCAATGCGCAAAGCTTAAATCTATTACACAATAATTTCAAATTACTGAGCTTATTATTAAGTTGTATTTGATTTTCTAGGTAATGAACAAAACCAGTTATTGAGTGATCTGTTATAAATTTAAGGGGGTAAGTTTTTAATCACACGTGCTATGTTTACTAGGTTATTACAGAGTTGTACTTAACCATATGTGATAACTGATTTGATTTTGATTTTATATCAATTTATTGCTTATTTTCGTAAAAACTACAATTTTTTTTTATATACTAGATTAGGTAAATTTTGGCACGTGTAAGGCACTACATTTTACATTTACTAAAATATTTCAAGATATTTAATAATTTATTCGTTTGTTTATTATTTACAGATAACTTTCTTTCTTTTCTAAAAATCATTATGTAAATGAAGTAACGAGATTACTTAACTAATTCGTTTTTAATAGCTTTATTTGATTTTTAAAGGTATATAAATATAAATGACATAATAGTTTTTAAATTTTGTAGTAACTATTATATTTATTTGAAGGAATCAACTTAGATGGTATAAACTGTAAAACTACTAATCCAATTTCAATACTATAAGGCATTGGTCTTTCATTTTGTTGTATGCATTTTTCAAAACTTAAATAACGAAAAAGATATCTCTTTTGTCACAATTATACAATAGAAATTATTTGTCACAATAATATCTTTATAATCATAGTTTTAGAATAAATTCGAAATGCATATATACAGGCTTTCTAAACAAATAATAATGGTAAACCGTTATATTGAGTCTTCCAAAAGTCCAAAATGGTTGTAATACAGGATTGAACGATTTTTACCATTAATAATTATTCGAAAGACATCTCGTAAAATCCTAATGTGAAATGTTGTATTTTTTCTACACGATAAGATTTCCACTGTAACGATAAGATTTGGTAATTACGCTTGTCAACGTGGGGATTAATGCTAATTTCGTAGCCACAGATCACAGCCACATTTCAGGTGCGTACTTTCATATTTTATCACTAATTTTTAATGTCAGATCCGCTGTTTTCGTTTACCAACGCAAAATGTTATTGATTGAAACGCATTTTCTTTCTTCTTCTTCTTCCTTCTTGTATTTAGGCTTTAACGCCTGTTTCTTCTTCTATATTAGCCTCCTAAATTATTTAAATTATCGCACCATCTTTTTCTTGGTATGCGAATACTTCTTCGTCCATTTGGTGACTTATTTCGTGCTATTCATACCATACTATCCTCTGCCATTCTACTAATGTGTTCGTTACACTCCTGTTTCCGTTTTGTCACCCATCCATTTATGTCTTCTATATTGCATGCTCTTCTTATGTTTTCGCTTCTCTCACTATCCAACAGACTTTTCCCTGATATTCGTCGGAGTATTTTCATCTCTGTTGTTTCTAGTAGTCATCTATTGCTGCTTTATAGATTCTTGTTTTTGTGTCTTGTCTTGGGTGTTTGTTCTTTTAGATTGTGTCATTAAGAGATCCCATTCGGTTGCTGTGTGTTATTGTATTCCTTCAATTCTGCCATTTCTTTCCGTTGGTTTCTTATCAAACTCAATATTTGTTTTTGTGTACCGTAGAAGTCGCTTTCCATCCTTTTTGTAAACTGTTTCCAGT
This sequence comes from Diabrotica undecimpunctata, assembly GCF_040954645.1. Classification (NCBI taxonomy): domain Eukaryota; kingdom Metazoa; phylum Arthropoda; class Insecta; order Coleoptera; family Chrysomelidae; genus Diabrotica; species Diabrotica undecimpunctata. The sequence continues at coordinate 8,573,585 of NC_092808.1, read as the reverse complement.
GTTCATTTTTTGTTCTTCTTACCAACTGCTTTGTTTCATTTCGTATTCTTCTATAGGTGTCTAGGGATTCTGGAGTATTTGATGTTTTATACTTCGTGTAGGCCTCTCGTTTCTCTTTTATTTCTTTTTGAACCATGGTGTATTGTTGTTCTGTCTTTTGTTTAGTATGACTTTGCGTTTTCCTAGAGCTTCTGTTGCTGCTTCTTCAATGTTGTTTTTAATTGTTTCCCAGCTCGCGTGTTTATCTTCGATGTCGTCTGTTTGTTTCAGCTGTATCTTCTGTGCTAGCCTCCTTTGGTACATTTCTCTTGTAGAGTCGTTCTACAATGATTCTACATTGAATTTTTCCCCGGTGATTTCCTGTAGAACATGTTTTGGTGTTATTTTCATTCTTATTTTTGCTAGTACTGGTTTGTGTTCACTCCCTGTGCCTGCTGAGTTTAAAGTTCGGATATCTAGAATCTGCTTTGGGTGGATTTTTCTATTAGTGACTATAAATCAATCATAGATTTGTGCCCTCTGGACTTTTCAAATGTATATTTATACTGAGCTTAGCCATGTGAGCTCAGAGATTAGCCATGAGTTCTCCATTTGCGTTGACTGTTTTTTTATTAAATCTTTATTTTACTCCTGGAAGTATTTCATTTCCGATTCGTGCATTAAAGCCACCCATAAGAATTAAGGGTTCTTTATGAGGTATTTCATCCGGGATGGTTTGCAATTGATCATTGGTAAATAAGAGGCTGTGGATACACTTATAGTCAATTTTTACTCTTATCTGTCCACATTTCTGGTTCCAGTTTTTTTATATTTCATCTAAATATAAAGTTTATATAAAGACGGTGATAGGCAACGTCCTTGTCGAAGATCTTTATCGACTTTTAACGGTTATGAGTAGTTTTGTGTCCGACTTTTATTCTACATTCATCGTTTTTGATGAATTGGTATGAGGTTCCTTTCGTCTACTTCTTCTTACAGTACCGTCTCCTATCGGAGGTTGGCTACCATCACAGCAATCTTTACTTTGTTGGCTGCTGCTCTGAACAACTGTATTGAACTGCACCCATACCACTCCCTTAAATTTCGCAACCAGGAAATCCTCCTACGTCCCACATTTCTCTTTCCCGAGATTTTTCCTTGGATTATGAGTCTAAGCAGAGAGTACTTTTCTCCTCTCATTGTGTGGCCCAGATTTTGTCTACTATTGGTTTTAATTTTTTGAGCAATAGTTTTTCAAATAGATGATGATGAAACTTCATTTTACGGTTTACCTGGCTTTGCTATCATTATGACCTCCGCAACTTTCCAGTCAATCGGCACATGCTTAAGTCTAAATGATCCATTTGTTGAATAAGTTTCGCTATAGCTTTCTTTTCAAGCTGTTTTAATATTTCTCCTGTTAACAAGTCGAATTCGGGCGCTTTTCTAGGATTAATATTTTCGTTTATCTCCTTTTTGGCCAACACAATTAAGTCAAAAAACTTTCTTCTATAAGAAAGTAGCAAATTGTGAGGAGCTCTTTTTTACAATGTTGTGAATAATTTACTATGAACTAATGACAAACTATTGCGATTGGATCCAAAATTTAGATTAGTTAACCAAGCAATTGTATTATTTTTATTATTCTCATCACAAAATACAAGGGAAATATAATTTACTTGAATAGAAATATAATTTAATTTTCAATTAAATGATTATTTATTCTTAATATCTATATCTATATTCTATTCTATTTTAATTGTGGTTCAAGGTTTTAATCAACAATTACAAATATCTATTTTGATTTTTATTATTTGCATAAATAGAAACATCTTCTTCTTCTTCTATGGGCCTCCTCCATTCTGCTTACGTGGTTATTCCATTCTTTTTTCTATTTTGTCCATTCATTTATACACTGTACGTTATATTTTCTTCTAATGTCTTCACTTCTCTTTTGATCTCTCATAGTATTTCCTGTAATTCTTCTCAGTACTCTCTTCTCTGCCGTTTCCAGTAGATTTTGGGTTGTGGCTACGTCAGGTCTTATTTCTGAGGCATATGCCATTATTGGACTTACACTGGCTTTATAAATTCTTGACTTTATTTGAGTGTTAATATAGTTTGCCGGTTTATTTACCTTTTGTACTTATCAGTCACTTCTTTGTCCAGAAGAAACTAGAAATATTTTCTGTCTAATCGAATATTACGATTAAATAATGTTTATTTTAAAAACAAATTATTTAAACATAAAATTCTTTGTGTCAATAAGGTACACCACTGTGTATCAGGTAAGACCTTTAAAATTTAAACCCCAACGCTATTGTCTGTTTATCTTTAGGTAAAATCCCCATATTTGGGAATATTCAAGTTAACTACAGTTATTGAATGACGTAACAGGCATTTTGAAAAATCAAAACAGCTCCCAGACATCAAAAACTTTTAAAATGAAGATAACAGAAATCATCTAGTCGAAAATTAAACAATATAAAGAGATTAGATCGTAAAATATTTTTTAGGAGGGATTAAGGCACAAATAATTGTAAAACAAGTTAGATTTCTATTTTACTTTTGAAATTTCCAATCGTCAAAATAATAGTATATTACTTTTGAGGCGAAGAAGCATGACTTTTCTTGACGCGCCCGATATTACGCGCCGAACGAAGTGAGGCGCGTAATAGAGAGCAAGTCAAGAAAAGTCGCGTCTTTGCCGAATAAAGTATACTATTTTTTCTTCAAAAGTAGCAATTTTCAACCATAAATAGTACAATTCATACGCTATTTTTACTCGAAATTAACTGTGACAACTATCAAAGTCGTCTAGATGTTAGAAATTAAAATAATTAAGTCGTCGGTGGGATTTGCGTCTCCCTTGTTTGACAGTTGTTTGCAATTATTTAAAGACAGCTTATTGTTGTTGCAACCGCAAGCGCAAATTTAGTGCGAAAATGGAAAACCTAAACGAAATTGAGTCCGCGGCTAATGATGCAGTAGCACGTTTGGGGCCCTCCAAGTCCGATAAGAACGACAATGCTCAAAAAATTTTAAACTCTCATGATTCGCCAAACATCGGGAATGATTGCTGAAAGTTGTTCTCGACCATCAGTATCATCAACGATTACCAATGCGTATCAAGAGTCGGGAACATTTTTGCACGGATCCAATTTTGAAAATTCCTCATTAACTAATTGTACTTTTAATATTACTATAAATAAAAATGATGTTTAATTGTTGTTAATGACATTTGTATTTTTGCTTTGTGACATGTTTCATATTGTTGCCATGACAACATTTTTCCCTCCGCCGTAAAGAAATGGGAAAAAAACTGCTGCCGGCGGAGACATCAAACTTTGACAGGATCAAGTTAGATAAGTAATGTCATCATTATTTGACGTTTGAAGAAAAAGATATTTTCAGCTAAAGTTGTGGTTATTTTCGATTAAAGATAATAAATAATATTAAAATCATCATTACTGGCTCGACAACTCTTTTTGGACATTGGCCTTTTCCATGACTCTTCTATATTCTGATGTTTCTTGCTTTTCCCAGATTTTTTATTTTTAAGGTTTTTATATAATTTCTCTTTGTTCTATATCACTCAGCTTCGGTATTCCTCTTGTTCTTTTTCCTACTCGTACTTGTTTTAATAGGTAACTTGGGAATTTAAGTTTATAAAGTGTTTTACTTCATAAATATTGTATTCTGCTATTGCTATATTTTTTTTCTGCGTTTGTACTTACATTCATATATTTTGATATGGTCTGATTGATTTTAGGGTCAATATTTTGTGCAGCTCTCTTTTTATTTGATTAATACCTCATCATTTCTCTTCTCGAGCTTGCAATTAAGTCAACATCATCTGCAAACTCTAGTATTTACACCTTCTGTGCAAACCTGCTGTGGGTAGAAAAGGTTACGAAGATTTTCCACCCACCTCTTAAAGTATGAAAAAAAAAGTTATGTCTATTTTGTATCTATCTAGTTCGTTTAGGAGAGTTTGGAGAGGTGCTTATCTAAACAAGCTTCGAATATTCCATGTCACAATCCTCAAACCAGATTTTTCTTATTTGAACATTCGCAACTTCGTTTTTCAAGGAGGAGGTAGTTAACCTTCAGCTTAACTCTCTAGTCTTCGGAGGACCATTTCTCTGGCCCTCGTTTTCCCACTGAATTGGTTACCATAATCTTCCACAGGGTTGTTTCAGGTTACCGGAATTTTGCCACGTGGAGGTGAAAGTCGTAATTGACTAGGACATGCTAGTGACGCTAACTAGATGCAGCGTCATCTTGCGCATCACTACCCCATTTGAACCCCAAAATAATATCAAAATGCCACAAGAAAATACCTTTATAACCTAAAATTATGCTATCTAGAGCCATATCAGCAATATGTTTTTTCCACAAATACTTATCTACATTCAACCACTAACATGGTGGCATTCCTTTTATCCCTTCTTGGTTTTCTTTATTTTGAATAAATTTATAAATACATTTTGTGTAGAAAAATATTTGAGATATATACTTTTTCTTTTAGATATCGAAAGAGACTACAATATTTACATCAGAGAAGAACAATTTAAGGGTGAGTTTAAATTGATATTTAAATCGTATTTCTATATAATTAAACAAAGACAACCATACGAAAAATAAGAAATGGCAAGGGAATAATTTACATTTTTAGAATGGTTTAGTAGGTTTCAAAAATAATATGATTTAAATATATCTTTAATTCTATTAAAATTTGTTTTTTAACAACTTTTCTATGCAACAATTGCTTCCCTTTGGGGAAGTTACATTCTAAAGTAATTCTATCTATTATATAATTCATCATTTTAGACGTTCTTTTAGGACTTCTCACATTATAATTATGTTGACAACTTGTTTCATAATCATTTAAACATTGATTTACATACTTCTCGGTTATTGATTATAGATTTTAGGTTTCTAAAATTATTTATTCTCTGCACTGTTGTCCTCTACTTTTCTTCTACAATGCTGTAGATATAATGAAAATTTTATTAGTTCTTTATTAATCTAATTCCTCAAGTCCGTTTTACAGCTTGCAATTATACCTGCAAGACGCAAGAAAATTGCCAAAGGCATGCGCAGTATGTAGTCAGCTGATTATTTCCTGCAACTTCTTACTATTTGATAAGTAATATACAGATTGAACGAATTTAAAACGGAACATACGAAATCAATGTATTTCGGCTCAACTCCGCTCTAGGTGGTTGGCCAACAAAAGGTTGTCAAATAATTATATTATAAAAATCCAATACTTCAGCGGGCTGCTGGATTCTGAATTCATTCAAGAACAAGTCAAAACTCCACCCAAATAGGTTGCCTAGAATCACTGTGAAAACTAGACTAAACAAGCAGTTATTATGCTGTCAAACCACCTATGGATTCCTTATAGTCCAAGAGATAGAGCCAAAATTTAAACTGATCAGTAATATGACATTTCTCTATTGGAATATATTCATTGTAACTGGGTTAAGACTTTGCCTTACGGGCGGACGCCCCTCGTGGTACAGGGGGTGGCTATACAGGGATGAAGTTGTAATTTTTTTCGGAAAAATTAACGATCGATAATATGGCTGAAAATTTGCCCAGAGTAAGATCTTGGTATAACTAGACGAAATCCCAAAGGGCGGACGCGAGAGTTAATACATAAGGGGTGGCGGACAGGGGTGAAGTTGCAATTTTTTGGGGAAAAATTAGCCCCTAAAATCTCTAAATCCAAAAGGGCGGACAGCTGGGTTGGTACAGAGAGCCATAAAACGGGGTCAAATGTACCACTTGACTGCGCATTTTCGATCTCGGTAACAATTTTCAAACTGATTTTATTATGATATTTTTAGACCTTATTATTTTTGGAATTGTTCTCGTCAATCCTGTTCCATATAAGTGACATATGAAAGTTTCTAAGGTTTCAAAAACTTCATTACAATCGAAGTCAGTTTCACCAAGTTGGATAAAAGCATCTTGATACTTATTACATTTAGCGCATGCGTCTAGAATTACTGATCTAAATGGAACGCGCATCATTATTTTAATATTTTAAAATAATAATGATGCAAAATTAATTTCCAATCAGAATTTGTAAAATTATAATTAACTAATGAAAAAAAAATTCAATCAATTTGAAAGTTAAAAAAAATATTGTAAGTAAATTTCAAAACTTAAAAAATTGATAATTCCACTATTAAATTGATTTTTATTAATAATTATTTGTAAAATGTTAAAGGAATTCTACAAATTGAATTTTACCTACTGATAAATAGAAATAATTTATTTTGTATTTGATTATTAATGTAATAATAAATCAAATTTTTCTTATATCTGAACAACCATTATTTATGCAATATAAATTTAAAAACCTTTTTATTGTAATAAAAAATAAGTAAAATTACTATTTGTTATACCGAAAATATTCAATAGTTAACACTATAAAATTACATTAATTTAATAAAATTACTTAACCGGTTTCATAATTAATTTTTATTAATCATCAGATAATTTCAATTGATTATTATATTGAAAATATTTTTTTTTGTTTTTCATTCTAATATCAAACATTTATTCAATTAAAAATTAGTTCGTAAAATATTAATATTTAAGAAAAAAATGTGATTTGTGAAGTAAATATGACTTTAGTTTGAAAAAAAAAACATTATCATAGTATCATTTTAAAACTACAAAATATTCTATAAAAGATTCAGACGATTACGTAGAGTTTTATCAAATGTTTTAGAAACATTGTTTTATTACTGATCAGTTCAAAATTTCGGCTCTATCTCTCCGACTATTAGGCAAGGTCCTCTTTCCTTTATCTAAGCCTAAGCTGTCAGATGGATATTTTGGGCGGTGTTGCCAATCTCATTCCTCTAGATGTTTTTCAAATAAGGTGTTAACCATAAAATATTTACAGGAAAGAAAGGAAATAACTACAAACCATTAAGTTTATTTTTGTTATTAGTCTGTTGTAGTAGATTGGTAAATACAATGAAAAATTTAGGCAAATATCCGATTTATTTAAAGATACGAAGAAGATATAACTCTCAAAAAGATCCGCAAATTGGATTATTACACGGCGATTGGCAACATTGACTTTGGGCGGCGCTATAGAATATGGTGCGTCCTAAAAGGAGACAGATAGTTGAACGATATTTTATACAATCTCTATCACCGGGTATGGATTTATTTTTGTCCAAGTTTTATATTGTTCCACTATTTCAAATGCAGTTCAAACAGACATATATTAAATTGTATGTTCCGTTTTAAATTCGTTCAATCTGTATACTAATTTTGATTTTTCCACAATGTCAAATGTCATAATCACTGATTGACATGGATCTATCTTAGACAAGGAAAGAGAGGGAGACACTACGTCTTACTGAAGACAAAGCAGTACCAGAAAGGTTGCCGGCTCATATTTTATTTCTTTAGTAGATTGAGAATAATGGATATATATCAATAAATAGATTTTTTCAAAATTTATAATTGAATACTGACATAATGATCACTTTTCGAACATGATATTATCATTACATATTTTTTAGTAGATCGATATAGTGTTTCAGCAAATCAGTAAATGGTAGAATCAGTAGATCTACTGAAAATCAGTAGACCTGGTAACCCTGCGAGAGGTAGTAATATGCAACGTACAGACACCAAAACATGGCGGTCACATCGAAACTAGCTTCACTTTGCGAAGGTTTATTAAATGAGCGTTACCTGTCCTCTCTCTTTCCTTGTCTAAGGGATTTATAATAATATAATAGTCTTTCACTAATAAACAGAAATAAGTAATTAAAAAAAAACAGAAGTTTATAAGTTAGGTCAAGTAAAAATTTCAACATCAATTGCATTGCAAGCTGTAAATCGCACATGAAGATCTTGCAATAGACTTGTATGAAAGTTAGTCATACAAGAAATTGCAGCAAGTTTTCTTGCAAGCTGTAAAGCGGCCTTTAGTTTAAACTAAATGTCATCAAATTCGTCGTGTCTGCCCAGCTTTTTCAAATTTAGACCGCATCACTGGAACTATTTATTAAGATTTCCATAAATTCAAGAAAACCGTCACATTAAGACCATTTAGAGCATGACTATATTTATTTTTTCTTCATCATTCATCTTAATGATAGATTTCAACGAAAACAAAATAAAATCTCGTTGAGAAATATATTTTTAATATTAGTGAAATCGTTAAATTGACAACAGAAAATGTATCTCTATTTTGAATTTTAAACTACAACACCAAACACAACTACAATCAAAGCAGAAGAATAAGTATTAATAAAAAAAGTACACATATGGAAAAATATGGAAAAATTTAAGAATAATTTAATATTTAAAAATAATACTTAAAATCTTACAAATAGTCCTAAAATAAGGAGATAAGATGGCCTCAACATTATAACCTGGCTTGCTAATATGGCATAGGATACCTACCTAAATTTCCTACTACTACTATCGGTTTACAGCGTTTTCCGACGCCTTCCGACTCCTAACCGCCATTCTTCTCTATTTAACCATAGACCTGGAGGGATTTCTCTTTCCTCTAGTTCTTTTTCAATTCCCTCTCTCCAGCTTCTTCTCGGCCTTCCACTTTTTTTTCTCCCTGGTGGTGTCCACGTCAAAATCTGTTTCGGAATCCTGTCATCTGGCATTCTCTGTACATGACCGTACCATATTAACTGTTTTGTTTTTATGTCATCAACTATTGTATGCTTGACTCCCATCATTTCTTGTATTCTCTCATTTGGTATCCGATCTCTTCTTGATTTGCCTGCTGCTCTTCTCCAGAAGTCCATTTCTGTTGCTAGTAACAGTTTCTATGTTCTTTGTTTCATTGGCCAAACTTCACTGCCATATGTGATTACACTTTTAAGTATGGTGTTGTATATGAGTTGTTAGTTCGCTTTAGATATTGTTTGGTCCCACAGAATGCCGTTCATCATGGGTATGGCTTTTCTACCCTGTATGTTTCTGTCTTTTATAGCAGCATCGAGTGTTGCATCTTGAGTTATCTTCATACCCAGGCACTTGTATTTATCACAGTGTCTTATTTATACCCCATCGTCTAATATAATGGACTGCTTTGTCCCTCCAATACACATGGTTTCAGTTTTCTTAATGTTGACTTCGAGACCCCATTTGTTATATTCTTCTATTAGCTTCCGAGTCATGTAACTCAAGTCGTCATGATCCATAGCAATCAGTATTTCTTCATCAGCGAAACATAAGGTGTACAGTGTAGGCTCGTCATTGAGAGGGATTCCCATGCCATTACATTTTCTTTTCCACAGCTTGAGTGCTTGTTCCAGATAAATTTTGAAAAAGGTAGGCGAAATACAGCAACCCTGCTTTAGTCCTTTCGTGACCTTAAATCTCTCAGATATCCTTGATCCAGTTTTATTTTTTGCAGTCGTTCCATTATACAGACTTTGGACTGCTTTGAAAAGCCATGCTTAATGTTGGTTTGCTGTAGGGTTTACCATAGTTTACTGAGGGGTAGACTGTCATATGCTTTTTGTAAGTCTACGTACACCAGGTGAACTTCTTTATTGACGGCTGTTTTTTTCTCAATAACTTGCGTAATAGAGTACAAGTGGTCTACTGTGGATCCCCCAGCTCTAAAACCAGCTTGCTCCTCTGCTTCGTAATCTCTATAGTCATTTTCTATTTTATTCTTAATAAGTTTCCCATACATCCTACTTATTGTGCTGTTTACCGCAATTCCTCTGTAATTTTCACACTGATCCTTGCTGCCCTTTTTGTTGATAATGATAGATAATTTCCATTCTTTTGGTAATTCGGCCCCATTCAAGCAGTCTGAAAGAGTTCTTAACTGTTCCTGGAGTTTTTCTATGCCAGCTTTCACTAATTCTGCAGGGATGTCACCAGGACCAGGGGATTTTCCATTTTTCAGGGATTTGGTTATTTCTTGCATCTCTGATTTACTTATTTGTAATGGTGATGAATTTATACGTATACCTATCGTTTTGTCTTCCATGTTAGTAAATTCTGGTCTTTCTTCTGTTAGATATAACGTCTTTTTTTTATTATTTCTCATACTTTTAATCAATCTCCAACTCTCTGTGCTTCTTCTACCTCCTATGTAGGTGTTGATCTTTTGGCAGTTCTGTTCCCATGATTCGCTCTTTTTTTGAGTTATCTTTTTTCTTACTTTGGCTTGTGCTTCTTTGTAAATTGTTTTATCGTTTTCTGTTTTTTTTGTTAATAATGTTTGGTATTTCCGACGTTTATCTCTAATTTCCTTCTCTATTTCTTCATCCCACCAGTACGGTTTTATTCCTTTATGGTTTTCGTCACATTTCCCCAGTGCTTCTTCTGCTGCTAAATGAATCGACCTTTTGATGTGTTCGTAGTGTTCTTCGGTATTTTCAAAACTACCCATTTCTAATTTTTGGTCTAATCGTTTGTTTTATAGTGTCTTTACACTCTCATGGTTTAAACTGTCTAGGTTGTACCGTACTTGTTTTATTAACTGTTTGGACTCGATGTGCTCTTTTGTGCCACCTGATGGCCCTCTGGCTACTCGCACATCTTGTATTTTAATTGTAGTTCTCTGTCTTACAATGCTATAATCTATTACAGATTTCAGATTTCTGGTCTGTTGTATCTACGTGTATTTGTGTATATCGCGATGTGGATAAAATCCATTTAATATTTTTAAGTTATTTTGTGTGCATGTTGTTATTAATCTGGTTTCATTATCATTTCTGGTATTTTCACCGTGTGCTCCTACCACTTTGTTGTTCAATTCCCGTCCAACTCTGCTGTTGAAGTCTCCTAGAAGTATGACCTCCCTAGATGTTCCTACTTTTATAATTTCCTAAATTTCCCAAACAACCAAATTAGTACAGCTTAGAGCCTATGTATTGATTTTGTTATGTCAGACTAGACTAGAAGAAAACATAAAAAAAAACAAAAACACTAACACAATCAAGAGGAAAAAGCCGACATTAATAAACTAAAAGAGCCCGACATTGCAAATGTATACAGACAGCAAATAGAAGATCAAATAAGGACAGAAAACTTAGAAGAAGAAGAATACATTAACCAACTATGGGCAAATATACGAGATATTTTGTTACAGAAATCAGTTGAAATATTGGGCAAACCCAACTCAGAAAAAAGAAATCATTGGTGTGACCATGAGTGCGAAATGGCCACAAATAGAAAGCACGCAGCATATCAAAAAGCTATCGACGCAGGTTGTATACGGAGAAAAAAAGAAGAGTATAGACGTCTTAGAAGAGAGAAAAAACGTATCCATCGACGTAAGAAGAGGGAATACGAAGAGAACACTCTCAATGGGATACACAGTTTATTCGATAAAAATGAAACGAGGAAATACTACAAATCCTTAAATAATAGCCGTCGAGAATTTAAACCACAATTAAAAATTTGTAAAGACACTAAAGGTGAAATTCTATATGATAAAAACTCAGTTCTTAATAGATGGGCACAAAATTTCAGCGAAGATCTACATATAAACGATATTGAAGGAGGTTACAACAGAAACACTCAACAAAATCTACGTCAACTACACAGTGAAGACCCAACAAGAGAAGAAGTGTCAAATGCGATCTAAAAACTCAAAGACAATAAAGCCCCAGGAATCGATGAAATCTGTTCGGAAATGTATAAAAGAGTTGATGATCAACTTTTTGCAGCAATCCATAAACTAATAGTACTTATATAAAAGAATGAATTGGTACCAAAAGAGTGGCTAAAGGGAATAATATGTCCGTTGCATAAAAAGGGTGATCAACTGGAGTGTAAGAACTGTAGAGGCATTACTCTGTTAGCATCTGCGTATAAAATCTTCGACAATGTATTGTTTGAAAGACTTAAACATTTTACGAAAGATATTGTTGGTCAATATCGATGCGGATTTACTTCTGGAGAGTCAACTACACATCAAATTCAAGCACATAGGCGGATTCTGGAAAAGTCTCAAGAATTTAACATATATACACACTATATCTTCGTCGACTTTAAAGCAGCCTATGACAGTGTGAAACGAACTGCTACGCGCTATCTCAGAGTAGACTTTGGGATCCCACCTAATTTAGTTAAGTTGACCCAACTAACAATGCAAAACGTAAGCTCATGCGTTAGAACTGAAGGAGAAAACTTTACGTTCTTTGACTTTAATAATGGTCTAAGACAGGGGGACGAGCTGGCGTGTCTTCTCTTTAATATTGGCTTGGAAATGGCAGACAATTAAATATTAGAATGAATGGAACTAATTTTAATAGATCGACACAAATTCTAGCATACGCTGACAATATATTTTACAAGGTTGCGGACGCGGCAAGTGAATTAGGACGTGTGGTAAATGAAGAAAAAACCAAATATTTGTTGGTTTCTAAAAACCCCCGAATTGTCCAACAGAGAATTCAAATTAACGACCATACATTTGAGCAAGTCAAAGAATTTTTATATCTTGGATCGCTAGTAAACGCAACAAACACAACAAGCGACACGACAAACATAACTATTCACGGTCTCCAGAAACATTTAAAAAATAAAAATATAAAACGTGCAGTAAAGCTCAATATATATAAGACCTTAATAAAACCGGTTTTGATATATAGAGCTGAAACGTGGACCTTATCTCAAAATGATGAAAGACTTCTTGGTATTTTTGAGAGAAAAATTCTTAGAAAGATTTTGGGGCCGTAAATGGAAATGGGTTATGGCGTCAAAGATACAACTTTGAACTACATCAGTTATACACCGATCCAGATATTGTGAAATTCGTTTTTAAGTACAGAGACTTAGATGGGCTGGACACATTGCTAGGATGTCAGATCACGAATACACGAAGAGATTAACATTTTCAAAACAAAAGGGTATAAGAAGTAGAAAGATGTAGATGTGTAGCGACTGATTTCAGTAAGAGCTACAAAGAATAGATGATTATTAAAATGACGCTCAAATTTGGAAGAGAAATTTACTAACGAAAAAGAAACCGTGATAAAATCAATAGGTTGATATTTTTGTTGGGTAGATGATATTGTCATTTTGTCGCGTAGTCTCGCGTCCCTTTTGAAAGTCAAGCCATATCTTTTGCAAACGTAGTAAATTAAACGATTAAAATAATTAAGAAGCTTTAATGGGTTGGTGTTATTTTTTTGGCTTGACTACTTTTTTGATTGTTTAATGTATATTTAAAAACATCTACAACAGTGATGTATAATTTTTTAGATCTTTTTATTAAATATCTAAGTATTTATGAAAGACAGTTAAAACTGTTGGTCTCAGTGGTTCTTAATTTTGATCTAGCTGAGAACATTTCCAACTGGCAAGTCTTTGTTTTATTATCGCTCATATTGGAGGAAATAAAGGATTTGCTGATAAAGGTTTATAAGAATTTGTTTCAAACTGTACTAAAGACTGCCATGAAGAAATGACCAGATTTAACATTGCAGCTATTCGCCAATTGGCAAAAAGTTATATGTCATAGCAGAGAATGAAAAATCCTCGTAACTCGATAATTGATGAAACAATAGAGGCATGTAATTCTGGCTTAGATTACTTGATCATTGGCATTTAATGTTGGCATTTAATGTATTCGAAGTTCATATTATTTTTTTAAATTTTTGTACAAAACCAAAACAAATCTTTTCAAAAGAAGCATAGTCTATCAGTACTAAACTAACACTTGGATCGCTTTATCACATTTCCTTTGAGGTTTTGCTTCCATTACAGGATTTCTCCGTGACTCTCTCCCGATTTCGGAGGTAAATTGGACAAGAGGTTCACGTAAACATCTATAAGTCACCTTCTTTAATTACTTGTTGAACTATATAAGGCCGTATTCTATCTTTTTTTAGACATTAAGTCCTCCTTTATTTTTCTTAAGGTCTTTTTGTATTTTATTCCGTTTTTTTTCGTATATAATATCATAGAGAAAATTTTGCTGGCAATATTTTCGACTGGTATGAAAGTTTGTTGCCTGAAAATTTTCACGAATTAAATTTTGACAGTTAAATCATAAATTAAAGTGTATTGTTTGTAAACACACTCGTGCAGTGGATAACTAAAATATTTACCAAGATTAAAAGAGTTTCAAAACTAGTCTGAAAAGAACTTTTTAGAATTTATGAGACTCTGACCCTTTTATGTTATCCCGTAAGGTTAAGTAATTTCACGATACTCGCGAGTATCGGTCTTTGATACTGCTTTAGAATTTTTTCCTATAAAAAGCCAGTGTAATATAAACATTCTGGGCAAAAATATTTTGTCTTTAGATGTCTTCTTGGTCGGAGACACAGTTCATGCACATTTTGCTGGTTTGCTCGAGCCAAGGGTAGCTGGGAGGAGTAACATTCATAAGAAGACCTTTATCTTCTTCTGGTATAGGCACAAAAAAACAAGTTTTGCTTACTTCCAGGTGTTGGCCTCTTGATGTCAATAGTTCGTTCCTAACATCGTTGACTCTGAGACGGCATTTGATAACAGATCGAAGTTATTTATTTAATTGTGGATTTACAAGCCAGTAGGCTTTACCAGTTGCATTGCTAGTTCTTCAACAAACCCACGTCTGGATTTTGATATATTGTCGCAATTCCCCGCAAAGAAAAATTGACGCATTTCCCGTCAAGAGTAGGTGTCAACGTTACCTTTGGGCGAATTATAAAATTATTCCAGGAAGGCCATTTTCGAGGTCGCTTGATTTAGCATGATGAGTTAAAGACACCAATAATACGGAGGTGTCATTTTTAAATGTATAAGATAAACCTTGGTTGGTTTCTAAAACATCCTTTCTTCCTTCCTGTTTTTGTATCGCTAGGTTTATACTATACTTATAAACCATTGTAGAAATAATAGTAATAATAACCATTGGTAAATTAATTTTGTCGGCTTTCTCCCCCTCCTCCCTACGAGGGGGCGCTTAAGGGGCGAAGCCGGGGAGTAGGAGTGATAAACTTTTTTGTATCTTTTTTGAAGTTCCAAAATTGACATTCTCAGCAAAATTCAGCTTGTTCGTGTGCATTTTCGTCTGACGACCATCTTCTTCTTCTTCTTCTTAGCCTTCTGTCGTCCATATTTGGACATAGGCCTCTCCCAACTCCTTCCATCGGTCTCTGTCCTGAGCAACATACTTCCAATTTGTTCCGGCTATTCTTTTAATATCATCAACCCATCTCATCTGTGATCTTCCTCTTGGTCGTTTACTTTCGTAAGGTCTCCAATGTTGTATTGTAGTATTCCAACGTTGGTCTTTTTGTCTAGCAGTGTAGCCTACGAAGCTCCATTTAAGTTTGGCAATTTTTGTTGCTCTGTCCTCTACTTTTTGTTTTGGATCTTATCCAGTCGTTCCTCTTTTTATCTGACAGTCGTATACCTAACATTGCTCTTTCCATTGTTCTTTCTGTTGTGGCTAGTTTATTCATGTTTGCCTTGGTTAGGGTCCAGGTTTGACATCCATATGCCATGATAGGAAGGATGCATTGGTTGAACACTTTGCTCCTTAAGTATTGGGGTATTTTGCGGTTCTTAAGTATCCAACTAAGTTTTCCAAATCCTGTCCATGCTAGTCTTGCTATTCTAGTAATTTCCGCACTTTGGTTCTCTTTGTCAAGTCTCAGGATTTGGCATAGGTAGATATATTCCTGCATTTGTTCTATCTCACTGCCACTTATAGTTATACGTCTGGGGTCATCTGTGTTTGTCATTATTTTTGTTTTTTTCATATTCATTTTTAGGCCGACGTATTGGGAGCTGGCTGCTAGTTCCCCCACCATAATTTGCAGTTCCTCGAATGTGCTCGCTAAAATCACTATGTCGTCAGCGAATCTGAGGTGGTTTAACTTGTATAGGTTGACCAATTTGTAGTTTTGAAGACGTCTTCTAGGGCTAGGTTGAAAAGCTTTGGCGATATTACGTCTCCTTGTCTCACTTCTCTCTTAATGGGGATGGAATTTGTATTTTCGTCTAGTTGTACTATCATAGTTGCATTTTCATATATATTATGTATTAGTTGCCTATATCTCGAATCTATTCTATTAATAGCTTGTTCTATGGCCCACATCTCGATACTATCAAACGCCTTTTCATAGTCGACGAAGGCAAGAAATACGGGTAGTTGGTATTCATTTGCCTTCTCTATCAATGTTCTCATTTGTCAGCAAATGGTCTGACTATATCCTTTTGCGGAAGCCAGCCTGTTCAACCGGTTGGTAATTATCCATTTTGTAGGTTAACCGGTTGTTAATAATTCTCATAAATAGTTTGTATACTTGACTGAGCAACGATATAGGTCTATAATTCTGTAGATCACATTTGTCCCTTTTTTTGTGTAAGAGTATTACTAGACTCTCGTTCCAGTCTTCAGGGATCTTGCTATTATGGAGATATTTATTAAATAGCTTTGTTAGTACAGGGATTGTTAATGTCTTACTTGTTTTCAAGAGCTCGGCAATTATACCGTCGCGTCGTGTCCTGGAGCTTTATTATTTTTTAGCTCTTTTAAAGCTCTTTCTATTTCGAATCCCTTTGGTAGTACTTCTGATCCTACGTTTTTTATTTTTCTTTTGACGTTCTCCTTTGTTGTTTCATTGGGCTGGCCTTACGAGCTGTACAAGGATGTGTAGAAGTCTTCGACAATATTTGTTATTTTATATTTGTCCTTCTCTTCCTTATTGTTGGCGTCTTTAATTTTGATGATTTTTTGAACTCCCAGTGTGGGTCTTAGCCATTTAAGCCTCTGTTGTTTTCAATGACTCGCTCTATTAAGTTATTGTTCCATTTTTGTATATCGCGTTTTAGTTCTTTTCTAATTATTTTATTAGTTTCTCTGTATTCTTGAGTATAGCGTTTGTTTTGCGCTAGTAGTTGTCTTCTTTCCGTCATTAGCTGTTTAGTTTCATTGCTTATTTTGTCTTCTTTAGTCTTTGTTTTCTTTGCGACCTGTAGTCCTGCTGCGAGAAGGTTTTTATTTATGTTTTTATTAATCTCGTCAATTTGATCTTGATTATGTGAAGGATCAGATTCGAACTTATCCGCTAAGACCTCTCGGAATTGCTCTTCATTTGTTCTTAGTTTAAAGGCATCTATCCTCGTTGTTTTTTTAAAAATCCTTTTTCTCTCTTCTTTCATGTTAATATTTATGTTTACTCTAACTATAAGATGTTTACTACCCGTTGTTACGTTGTTTATTGTTGTGACCTCTTCAAATATTCCTTTGTTGTTTGAGAGGAAATAGTCTATTTCATTTTTGGTAGTTCCGTTAGGTGCGACCCATGTCCACTTTCTGTTAGGTTTCTTTTTGTACAAGGTATTCATAACATACATGTTTTCTTGTTCCAGGAATTCCATGAGTTTTTCTCCTCTTGTGAACCTGCTTTGCGTGAACTTTCTGTGTTGTACTGGAGAAACGCGACTGTATGGCAGCAGTCAGTATATTTGTATTATGTCTATAACTACAGCAGCGTTTATTCCAATCCGAAATCATACAATATATACTGAAGCTACGCAGTGGCTAAAGGCCATGAGTTCATTCGTTCCGCATTTATGGATAGTTGAATTGGCTTAAAGGTTAATTATAATAATAATATTATTGGGTAGTTTTTCCCAATCTTTGAACAATACTTTTAATCGAATATATTAAACAATCAAAAAATTTATAAAATCCTTTTGTAATTCCATGATAACATTGAATTAATATAATTAATTTCTATTAGTACTCATATAGCAAATGATGACACTTGTTAACTATTTCAGCTGAAATATGAGTGATGAAACTTTTGTCAGGGAAATTTTCTACATTGAACTCTTTCAGCAAAACATAACAAATAGCGAAAGTGGAAATAGAGACATTTTTTATATGAAAAATAGAAAATACAGGAAAATATTTTTGAAGCAGCCAGTGGATGGTTACACAGTTCCGGTGAACGCCTACGGATATGGATTCATGTTGCTGGACATCAAAAATAACCGAAGAATCTGTTTTCAATGCAATTTTTGTGAGGACAGGTTGAACGAAAATCATCCTTTCTTTTACGTTATCAATAACGTTGAAATTTCCATATGCCGTTTTTGTTTGCCGTATTTCGAGGACCACAATTTTGGAACTGCAGTCATAAAGTACGAGGTTCCGTTGGAGTTGCAGGACAAGTTGCTGTTCTCGTGCAGGCGTTGGATGTGCAAAGATAAGATGCCGTATTTGTACAGAAGCGCCAAAATTTTACACAACGAAATGTCTTGTATCACAAATTTGTATACTTACTGCCATATTTGTTGCGAAGATATCTATGAAAATATCAAGGTACACGTTAGGAATTTTCACAAAGATGTTCAGCTTGCTTTCTCAGATTTAACATTGAGAACAAGTTCTTCGTCACCCACTACGACTATAATATACTTTTTAAATAAGCACGGATTCGTATTAATCGAGAAAAATACTTCTTTTACGGTTCTTAAGCACTCCTTTGACCATGTTCTTACTATAAGCGGTTTAAGGTACCAAAATAACAGGGAAATCACCGAATATTTAGGTTCATTTAACAACTCTTTTACTATTTGTAATAGAAGTTTTATTAGCATTATCATAAAGATAATCCCAATGTAGATTTTATCTACTTTTTGTAGTTTTATACTTTTGAAACTATTTTACGTTATCAAACCGGTGTCTTCCTAATAATTCTTGAAAGTTTGTTAAAAATAACTAAATAAGATTGAATTTTGAATTGATATTGATTGAAGAAATCGTTATTTCTATACAGTTATATACAGTAATACTCGGGAATCAATGTTCTATATGTGTTATAACAAAATTACTCTGTCATGAGCGATTGTCATAGCGAGGTCTTCAAGATCTTCCACTATTTAGAAAAGTTGTCTCGCTTTTCGCATTTTCGTCAAATCTCGAAAGGTTGCCAGCCAGGTACTATTAGTACGGAAAGTAATATCTTGAATATAAGTTCCAAATAAGATATTTTGTTCTATATTTAACAATCCTCAATAAAAATCCATCTTTTTTACTATCCTCAATTCTGCAGATTATGTGTGTCATTCGAAGTAGTCTTAACATCTCCAATGCTTCAATCTGGATTATTACTGATGCATTTCTATTCCATAAAGCAGCTCAAATCACAAAAATACTACAAATATTGCCCAATTTTTATAAATGAATATAATAAAAGGAGTTTTTATAGTCAGTATATCTTTCGTGTGCGCAAGAGTTTTGATTCTTAATCTTGGGTCGACATTAGAATTTTCGATGAGTATGTCCATTTCAATACCGATTATAACAAACAGACGCATTCTGAGGCGAAGAGTATAATATGATAAGTTAGTAAATAAGTAAAATGAAAAATCTGAAAGTCAAGTCAATTTTGTTTTCACAGGGGAAAATTTTCACATACAGTCCATCTAATTTACTTACCGTTGCACGTCATTATTATTGACAGAGATCGAAGTTGACATAGTTGCCAAAGTATAACTCTGAGATAGCGCGT